>NC_091282.1:5546916-5846916 GCF_032444005.1 Ranitomeya imitator | reverse complement strand
CCCCATAGCTGTGCCATATACAGTGCTCTGCTCCGTTCATTGTGCCCCATAGATGTGCCATATACAGTGCTCTGCACCGTTCATTGTGCCCCATAGATGTGCCATATACAGTGCTCTGCACCGTTCACTGTGCCCCATAGATGTGCCATATACAGTGCTCTACACCGTTCATTGTGCCCCATAGATGTGCCATATACAGTGCTCTGCACCGTTCATTGTGCCCCATAGATGTGCCATATACAGTGCTCTGCACCGTTCACTGTGCCCCATAGATGTGTCATATACAGTGCTCTACACCGTTCACTGTGCCCCATAGATGTGCCATATACAGTGCTCTGCACCGTTCACTGTGCCCCATAGATGTGCCATATACAGTGCTCTGCACCGTTCACTGTGCCCCATAGATGTGCCATATACAGTGCTCTGCACCGTTCACTGTGCCCCATAGATGTGCCATATACAGTGCTCTGCACCGTTCACTGTGCCCCATAGATGTGCCATATACAGTGCTCTGCACCGTTCACTGTGCCCCATAGATGTGCCATATACAGTGCTCTGCACCGTTCACTGTGCCCCATAGATGTGCCATATACAGTGCTCTGCACCGTTCACTGTGCCCCATAGATGTGCCATATACAGTGCTCTGCACCGTTCACTGTGCCCCATAGATGTGCCATATACAGTGCTCTGCACCGTTCACTGTGCCCCATAGATGTGCCATATACAGTGCTCTGCACCGTTCACTGTGCCCCATAGATGTGCCATATACGGTGCTCTGCACCGTTCACTGTGCCCCATAGATGTGCCATATACAGTGCTCTGCACCGTTCATTGTGCCCCATAGATGTGCCATATACAGTGCTCTGCACCGTTCACTGTGCCCCATAGCTGTGCTGTGCCATATACAGTGCTCTGCTCCGTTCACTGTGCCCCATAGATGTGCCATATACAGTGCCCTGCACCGTTCATTGTGCCCCATAGATGTGCCATATACAGTGCTCTGCACCGTTCACTGTGCCCCATAGATGTGCCATATACAGTGCTCTGCACCGTTCACTGTGCCCCATAGATGTGCCATATACGGTGCTCTGCACCGTTCACTGTGCCCCATAGATGTGCCATATACAGTGCCCTGCACCGTTCATTGTGCCCCATAGATGTGCCATATACAGTGCTCTGCACCGTTCACTGTGCCCCATAGATGTGCCATATACAGTGCTCTGCACCGTTCACTGTGCCCCATAGATGTGCCATATACGGTGCTCTGCACCGTTCACTGTGCCCCATAGATGTGCCATATACAGTGCTCTGCACCGTTCATTGTGCCCCATAGATGTGCCATATACAGTGCTCTGCACCGTTCATTGTGCCCCATAGATGTGCCATATACAGTGCTCTGCACCGTTCATTGTGCCCCATAGATGTGCCATATACAGTGCTCTGCACCGTTCACTGTGCCCCATAGCTGTGCTGTGCCATATACAGTGCTCTGCTCCGTTCACTGTGCCCCATAGATGTGCCATATACAGTGCCCTGCACCGTTCATTGTGCCCCATAGATGTGCCATATACAGTGCTCTGCACCGTTCACTGTGCCCCATAGATGCGCCATATACAGTGCTCTGCACCGTTCACTGTGCCCCATATCTGTGCCCATATACAGTGCTCTGCACCGTTCATTGTGCCCCATAGATGTGCCATATACAGTGCTCTGCTCCGTTCACTGTGCCCCATAGATGTGCCATATACAGTGCCCTGCACCGTTCATTGTGCCCCATAGATGTGCCATATACAGTGCTCTGCACCGTTCACTGTGCCCCATAGATGTGCCATATACAGTGCTCTGCACCGTTCACTGTGCCCCATAGATGTGCCATATACAGTGCTCTGCACCGTTCACTGTGCCCCATAGATGTGCCATATACAGTGCTCTGCACCGTTCACTGTGCCCCATAGATGTGCCATATACAGTGCTCTGCACCGTTCACTGTGCCCCATAGATGTGCCCATATACAGTGCTCTGCACCGTTCACTGTGCCCCATAGATGTGCCATATACAGTGCTCTGCACCGTTCACTGTGCCCCATAGATGTGCCATATACAGTGCCCTGCACCGTTCATTGTGCCCCATAGATGTGCCATATACAGTGCTCTGCACCGTTCACTGTGCCCCATAGATGTGCCATATACAGTGCCCTGCACCGTTCATTGTGCCCCATAGATGTGCCATATACAGTGCTCTGCACCGTTCACTGTGCCCCATAGATGTGCCATATACAGTGCTCTGCACCGTTCACTGTGCCCCATAGATGTGCTATATACGGTGCTCTGCACCATTCACTGTGCCCCATAGATGTGCCATATACAGTGCTCTGCACCGTTCATTGTGCCCCATAGATGTGCCATATACAGTGCTCTGCACCGTTCACTGTGCCCCATAGATGTGCCATATACAGTGCTCTGCACCGTTCATTGTGCCCCATAGATGTGCCATATACAGTGCTCTGCACCATTCACTGTGCCCCATAGATGTGCCATATACAGTGCTCTGCACCGTTCATTGTGCCCCATAGATGTGCCATATACAGTGCTCCGCACCGTTCACTGTGCCCCATAGATGTGCCATATACAGTGCTCTGCACCGTTCATTGTGCCCCATAGATGTGCCATATACTGTGCTCTGCACCGTTCATTGTGCCCCATAGATGTGCCATATACAGTGCTCTGCACCGTTCACTGTGCTCCATAGATGTGCCATATACAGTGCTCTGCGCCGTTCACTGTGCCCCATAGATGTGCCATATACAGTGCTCTGCACCGTTCACTGTGCCCCATAGATGTGCCATATACTGTGCTCTGCACCATTCACTGTGCCCCATAGATGTGCCATATACAGTGCTCTGCACCGTTCACTGTGCCCCATAGATGTGCCATATACAGTGCTCTGCACCGTTCATTGTGCCCCATAGATGTGCCATATACAGTGCTCTGCACCGTTCACTGTGCCCCATAGATGTGCCATATACAGTGCTCTGCACCGTTCACTGTGCCCCATAGATGTGCCATATACAGTGCTCTGCACCGTTCACTGTGCCCCATAGATGTGCCATATACAGTGCTCTGCACCGTTCACTGTGCCCCATAGATGTGCCATATACAGTGCTCTGCACCGTTCACTGTGCCCCATAGATGTGCCATATACAGTGCTCTGCACCGTTCACTGTGCCCCATAGATGTGCCATATACAGTGCTCTGCACCGTTCACTGTGCCCCATATCTGTGCCCATATACAGTGCTCTGCACCGTTCACTGTGCCCCATAGATGTGCCATATACAGTGCTCTGCACCGTTCACTGTGCCCCATAGATGTGCCATATACAGTGCTCTGCACCGTTCACTGTGCCCCATAGATGTGCCATATACAGTGCTCTGCACCGTTCACTGTGCCCCATAGATGTGCCATATACAGTGCTCTGCACCGTTCACTGTGCCCCATATCTGTGCCCATATACAGTGCTCTGCACCGTTCACTGTGCCCCATATCTGTGCCATATACAGTGCTCTGCACCGTTCACTGTGCCCCATAGATGTGCCATATACAGTGCTCTGCACCGTTCACTGTGCCCCATAGATGTGCCATATACAGTGCTCTGCACCGTTCATTGTGCCCCATAGATGTGCCATATACAGTGCTCTGCTCCGTTCACTGTGCCCCATAGATGTGCCATATACAGTGCTCTGCACCGTTCACTGTGCCCCATAGATGTGCCATATACAGTGCTCTGCACCGTTCACTGTGCCCCATAGATGTGCCATATACAGTGCTCTGCACCGTTCACTGTGCCCCATAGATGTGCCATATACAGTGCTCTGCACCGTTCACTGTGCCCCATAGATGTGCCATATACAGTGCCCTGCACCGTTCACTGTGCCCCATAGATGTGCCATATACAGTGCTCTGCACCATTCACTGTGCCCCCATAGATGTGCCATATACAGTGCTCTGCACCGTTCATTGTGCTCCATAGATGTGCCATATACAGTGCTCTGCACCGTTCACTGTGCCCCATAGATGTGCCATATACAGTGCCCTGCACCGTTCACTGTGCCCCATAGATGTGCCATATACAGTGCTCTGCACCGTTCACTGTGCCCCATAGATGTGCCATATACAGTGCTCTGCACCGTTCACTGTGCCCCATAGATGTGCCATATACAGTGCCCTGCACCGTTCATTGTGCCCCATAGATGTGCCATATACAGTGCCCTGCACCGTTCATTGTGCCCCATAGATGTGCCATATACAATGCTCTGCACCGTTCACTGTGCCCCATAGATGTGCCATATACAGTGCTCTGCACCGTTCACTGTGCCCCATAGATGTGCCATATACAATGCTCTGCACCGATCACTGTGCCCCATAGATGTGCCATATACAGTGCCCTGCACCGTTCATTGTGCCCCATAGATGTGCCATATACAATGCTCTGCTCCGTTCACTGTGCCCCATAGATGTGCCATATACAGTGCCCTGCACCGTTCACTGTGCCCCATAGATGTGCCATATACAGTGCTCTGCACCGTTCACTGTGCCCCATAGATGTGCCATATACAGTGCTCTGCACCGTTCACTGTGCCCCATAGATGTGCCATATACAGTGCTCTGCACCGTTCACTGTGCCCCATAGATGTGCCATATACAGTGCCCTGCACCGTTCACTGTGCCCCATAGATGTGCCATATACAGTGCTCTGCACCGTTCATTGTGCCCCATAGATGTGCCATATACAGTGCCCTGCACCGTTCACTGTGCCCCATAGATGTGCCATATACAGTGCTCTGCACCGTTCATTGTGCCCCATAGATGTGCCATATACAGTGCTCTGCACCGTTCACTGTGCCCCATAGATGTGCCATATACAGTGCCCTGCACCGTTCACTGTGCCCCATAGATGTGCCATATACAGTGCTCTGCACCATTCACTGTGCCCCATAGATGTGCCATATACAGTGCTCTGCACCGTTCACTGTGCCCCATAGATGTGCCATATACAGTGCCCTGCACCGTTCACTGTGCCCCATAGATGTGCCATATACAGTGCTCTGCACCGTTCACTGTGCCCCATAGATGTGCCATATACAGTGCTCTGCACCATTCACTGTGCCCCATAGATGTGCCATATACAGTGCCCTGCACCGTTCACTGTGCCCCATAGATGTGCCATATACAGTGCCCTGCACCGTTCACTGTGCCCCATAGATGTGCCATATACAGTGCTCTGCACCGTTCACTGTGCCCCATAGATGTGCCATATACAGTGCTCTGCACCGTTCATTGTGCCCCATAGATGTGCCATATACAGTGCTCTGCACCGTTCACTGTGCCCCATAGATGTGCCATATACAGTGCTCTGCACCGTTCACTGTGCCCCATAGATGTGCCATATACAGTGCTCTGCACCGTTCACTGTGCCCCATAGATGTGCCCCATAGATGTGCCATATACAGTGCTCTGCTCCGTTCACTGTGCCCCATAGATGTGCCATATACAGTGCTCTGCACCGTTCACTGTGCCCCATAGATGTGCCATATACAGTGCTCTGCACCGTTCACTGTGCCCCATAGATGTGCCCCATAGATGTGCCATATACAGTGCTCTGCTCCGTTCACTGTGCCCCATAGATGTGCCATATACAGTGCTCTGCACCGTTCACTGTGCCCCATAGATGTGCCATATACAGTGCTCTGCACCGTTCACTGTGCCCCATAGATGTGCCATATACAGTGCTCTGCACCGTTCACTGTGCCCCATAGATGTGCCCCATAGATGTGCCATATACAGTGCTCTGCTCCGTTCACTGTGCCCCATAGATGTGCCATATACAGTGCTCTGCACCGTTCACTGTGCCCCATAGATGTGCCATATACAGTGCTCTGCACCATTCACTGTGCCCCATAGATGTGCCATATACAGTGCTCTGCACCGTTCACTGTGCCCCATAGATGTGCCATATACAGTGCTCTGCACCATTCACTGTGCCCCATAGATGTGCCATATACAGTGCTCTGCACCGTTCACTGTGCCCCATAGATGTGCCATATACAGTGCTCTGCACCGTTCACTGTGCCCCATAGATGTGCCATATACAGTGCTCTGCACCGTTCACTGTGCCCCATAGATGTGCCATATACAGTGCTCTGCACCGTTCATTGTGCCCCATAGATGTGCCATATACAGTGCTCTGCACCGTTCACTGTGCCCCATAGATGTGCCATATACAGTGCTCTGCACCGTTCACTGTGCCCCATAGATGTGCCATATACGGTGCTCTGCACCGTTCACTGTGCCCCATAGATGTGCCCCATAGATGTGCCATATACAGTGCTCTGCTCCGTTCACTGTGCCCCATAGATGTGCCATATACAGTGCTCTGCACCGTTCACTGTGCCCCATAGATGTGCCATATACAGTGCTCTGCACCATTCACTGTGCCCCATAGATGTGCCATATACAGTGCTCTGCACCGTTCACTGTGCCCCATAGATGTGCCATATACAGTGCTCTGCACCATTCACTGTGCCCCATAGATGTGCCATATACAGTGCTCTGCACCGTTCACTGTGCCCCATAGATGTGCCATATACAGTGCTCTGCACCGTTCACTGTGCCCCATAGATGTGCCATATACAGTGCTCTGCACCGTTCACTGTGCCCCATAGATGTGCCATATACAGTGCTCTGCACCGTTCACTGTGCCCCATAGATGTGCCATATACAGTGCTCTGCACCGTTCATTGTGCCCCATTGCTGTGCCATATACAGTGCTCTGCTCCGTTCACTGTGCCCCATATCTGTGCCCATATACAGTGCTCTGCACCGTTCACTGTGCCCCATAGATGTGCCATATACAATGCTCTGCACCGTTCACTGTGCCCCATAGATGTGCCATATACAGTGCTCTGCACCGTTCACTGTGCCCCATAGATGTACCATATACAGTGCTCTGCACCATTCACTGTGCCCCATAGATGTGCCATATACAATGCTCTGCACCGTTCACTGTGCCCCATAGATGTACCATATACAGTGCTCTGCACCATTCACTGTGCCCCATAGATGTGCCATATACAGTGCCCTGCACCGTTCACTGTGCTCCATAGATGTGCCATATACAGTGCTCTGCACCGTTCACTGTGCCCCATAGATGTGCCATATACAGTGCTCTGCACCGTTCACTGTGCCCCATAGATGTGCCATATACAGTGCTCTGCACCGTTCACTGTGCCCCATAGATGTACCATATACAGTGCTCTGCACCATTCACTGTGCCCCATAGATGTGCCATATACAGTGCTCTGCACCGTTCACTGTGCCCCATAGATGTGCCATATACAGTGCTCTGCACCGTTCATTGTGCCCCATAGATGTGCCATATACAGTGCTCTGCACCGTTCACTGTGCCCCATAGATGTGCCATATACAGTGCTCTGCACCGTTCACTGTGCCCCATAGATGTGCCATATACAGTGCTCTGCACCGTTCACTGTGCCCCATAGATGTGCCATATACAGTGCTCTGCACCGTTCATTGTGCCCCATAGATGTGCCATATACAGTGCTCTGCACCGTTCACTGTGCCCCATAGATGTGCCATATACAGTGCTCTGCACCGTTCACTGTGCCCCATAGATGTGCCATATACAGTGCTCTGCACCATTCACTGTGCCCCATAGATGTGCCATATACAGTGCTCTGCACCGTTCACTGTGCCCCATAGATGTGCCATATACAGTGCTCTGCACCGTTCATTGTGCCCCATTGCTGTGCCATATACAGTGCTCTGCTCCGTTCACTGTGCCCCATATCTGTGCCCATATACAGTGCTCTGCACCGTTCACTGTGCCCCATAGATGTGCCATATACAATGCTCTGCACCGTTCACTGTGCCCCATAGATGTGCCATATACAGTGCTCTGCACCGTTCACTGTGCCCCATAGATGTACCATATACAGTGCTCTGCACCATTCACTGTGCCCCATAGATGTGCCATATACAGTGCTCTGCACCGTTCACTGTGCCCCATAGATGTACCATATACAGTGCTCTGCACCATTCACTGTGCCCCATAGATGTGCCATATACAGTGCCCTGCACCGTTCACTGTGCTCCATAGATGTGCCATATACAGTGCTCTGCACCGTTCACTGTGCCCCATAGATGTGCCATATACAGTGCTCTGCACCGTTCACTGTGCCCCATAGATGTGCCATATACAGTGCTCTGCACCGTTCACTGTGCCCCATAGATGTGCCATATACAGTGCTCTGCACCGTTCACTGTGCCCCATAGATGTGCCCCATATACAGTGCTCTGCACCGTTCACTGTGCCCCATAGATGTGCCATATACAGTGCTCTGCACCGTTCACTGTGCCCCATAGATGTGCCATATACAGTGCTCTGCACCGTTCACTGTGCCCCATTGCTGTGCCATATACAGTGCTCTGCACCGTTCATTGTGCCCCATAGATGTGCCATATACAGTGCTCTGCACCGTTCACTGTGCCCCATTGCTGTGCCATATACAGTGCTCTGCACCGTTCATTGTGCCCCATAGATGTGCCATATACAGTGCTCTGCACCGTTCACTGTGCCCCATAGATGTGCCATATACAGTGCTCTGCACCGTTCATTGTGCCCCATAGATGTGCCATATACAGTGCTCTGCACCGTTCACTGTGCCCCATAGATGTGCCATATACAGTGCTCTGCACCGTTCATTGTGCCCCATTGCTGTGCCATATACAGTGCTCTGCACCGTTCATTGTGCCCCATAGATGTGCCATATACAGTGCTCTGCACCGTTCACTGTGCCCCATAGATGTGCCATATACAGTGCTCTGCACCGTTCATTGTGCCCCATAGATGTGCCATATACAGTGCTCTGCACCGTTCACTGTGCCCCATAGATGTGCCATATACAGTGCTCTGCACCGTTCACTGTGCTCCATAGATGTGCCCCATATACAGTGCCCTGCACCGTTCACTGTGCCCCATAGATGTGCCATATACAGTGCTCTGCACCGTTCATTGTGCCCCATAGATGTGCCATATACAGTGCTCTGCACCGTTCACTGTGCCCCATAGATGTGCCATATACTGTGCTCTGCACCGTTCACTGTGCCCCATAGATGTGCCATATACAGTGCTCTGCACCGTTCACTGTGCCCCATAGATGTGCCATATACTGTGCTCTGCACCGTTCACTGTGCCCCATAGATGTGTCATATACAGTGCTCTGCACCGTTCACTGTGCCCCATAGATGTGCCATATACAGTGCCCTGCACCGTTCACTGTGCCCCATAGATGTGCCATATACAGTGCTCTGCACCGTTCACTGTGCCCCATAGATGTGCCATATACAGTGCTCTGCACCGTTCACTGTGCCCCATAGATGTGCCATATACAGTGCTCTGCACCGTTCACTGTGCCCCATAGATGTGCCATATACAGTGCTCTGCACCGTTCACTGTGCCCCATAGATGTGCCATATACAGTGCTCCGCACCGTTCACTGTGCCCCATAGATGTGCCATATACAGTGCTCTGCACCGTTCACTGTGCCCCATAGATGTGCCATATACAGTGCTCTGCACCGTTCACTGTGCCCCATAGATGTGCCATATACAGTGCTCTGCACCGTTCACTGTGCCCCATAGATGTGCCATATACAGTGCTCTGCACTGTTCACTGTGCCCCATAGATGTGCCATATACGGTGCTCTGCACCGTTCACTGTGCCCCATAGATGTGCCATATACAGTGCTCTGCACCGTTCACTGTGCCCCATAGATGTGCCATATACAGTGCTCTGCACCGTTCACTGTGCCCCATAGATGTGCCATATACAGTGCTCTGCACCGTTCACTGTGCCCCATAGATGTGCCATATACAGTGCTCTGCACCGTTCACTGTGCCCCATAGATGTGCCATATACAGTGCTCTGCACCGTTCACTGTGCCCCATAGATGTGCCATATACAGTGCTCTGCACCGTTCACTGTGCCCCATAGATGTGCCATATACAGTGCTCTGCACCGTTCACTGTGCCCCATAGATGTGCCATATACAGTGCTCTGCACCGTTCACTGTGCCCCATAGATGTGCCATATACAGTGCTCTGCACCATTCACTGTGCCCCATAGATGTGCCATATACAGTGCTCTGCACCGTTCACTGTGCCCCATAGATGTGCCATATACAGTGCTCTGCACCGTTCACTGTGCCCCATAGATGTGCCATATACAGTGCTCTGCACCGTTCACTGTGCCCCATAGATGTGCCATATACAGTGCTCTGCACCGTTCACTGTGCCCCATATCTGTGCCCATATACAGTGCTCTGCACCGTTCACTGTGCCCCATAGATGTGCCATATACAGTGCTCTGCACTGTTCACTGTGCCCCATAGATGTGCCATATACAGTGCTCTGCACTGTTCACTGTGCCCCATAGATGTGCCATATACAGTGCTCTGCACCGTTCACTGTGCCCCATAGATGTGCCATATACAGTGCTCTGCACCGTTCATTGTGCCCCATAGATGTGCCATATACAGTGCTCTGTACCGTTCACTGTGCCCCATTGCTGTGCCATATACGGTGCCCTGCACCGTTCACTGTGCCCCATAGATGTGCCATATACAGTGCTCTGCACCGTTCACTGTGCCCCATAGATGTGCCATATACAGTGCTCTGCACCGTTCATTGTGCCCCATAGATGTGCCATATACAGTGCTCTGCACCGTTCACTGTGCTCCATAGATGTGTCATATACAGTGCTCTGCACTGTTCACTGTGCCCCATAGATGTGCCATATACAGTGCTCTGCACTGTTCACTGTGCCCCATAGATGTGCCATATACAGTGCTCTGCACCGTTCACTGTGCCCCATAGATGTGCCATATACAGTGCTCTGCACCGTTCACTGTGCCCCATATCTGTGCCCATATACAGTGCTCTGCACCGTTCACTGTGCCCCATATCTGTGCCATATACAGTGCTCTGCACTGTTCACTGTGCCCCATAGATGTGCCATATACAGTGCTCTGCACTGTTCACTGTGCCCCATAGATGTGCCATATACAGTGCTCTGCACCGTTCACTGTGCCCCATAGATGTGCCATATACAGTGCTCTGCACCGTTCATTGTGCCCCATAGATGTGCCATATACAGTGCTCTGTACCGTTCACTGTGCCCCATTGCTGTGCCATATACGGTGCCCTGCACCGTTCACTGTGCCCCATAGATGTGCCATATACAGTGCTCTGCACCGTTCACTGTGCCCCATAGATGTGCCATATACAGTGCTCTGCACCGTTCATTGTGCCCCATAGATGTGCCATATACAGTGCTCTGCACCGTTCACTGTGCTCCATAGATGTGTCATATACAGTGCTCTGCACCGTTCACTGTGCCCCATAGCTGTGCCATATACAGTGCTCTGCACTGTTCACTGTGCCCCATAGATGTGCCATATACAGTGCTCTGCACCGTTCACTGTGCCCCATAGATGTGCCATATACAGTGCTCTGCACCGTTCACTGTGCCCCATAGATGTGCCATATACAGTGCTCTGCACCGTTCATTGTGCCCCATAGATGTGTCATATACAGTGCTCTGCACCGTTCACTGTGCCCCATAGATGTGCCATATACAGTGCTCTGCACTGTTCACTGTGCCCCATTGCTGTGCCATATACAGTGCCCTGCACTGTTCACTGTGCCCCATTGCTGTGCCATATACAGTGCTCTGCACCGTTCACTGTGCCCCATAGATGTGCCATATACAGTGCTCTGCACCGTTCACTGTGCCCCATAGATGTGCCATATACAGTGCTCTGCACCGTTCACTGTGCCCCATAGATGTGCCATATACAGTGCTCTGCACCGTTCACTGTGCCCCATAGCTGTGCCATATACAGTGCTCTGCACTGTTCACTGTGCCCCATAGATGTGCCATATACAGTGCTCTGCACCGTTCACTGTGCCCCATAGATGTGCCATATACAGTGCTCTGCACCGTTCACTGTGCCCCATAGATGTGCCATATACAGTGCTCTGTACCGATCACTGTGCCCCATAGATGTGCCATATACAGTGCTCTGCACCGTTCACTGTGCCCCATAGATGTGCCATATACAGTGCTCTGTACCGATCACTGTGCCCCATAGATGTGCCATATACAGTGCTCTGCACCGTTCACTGTGCCCCATAGATGTGCCATATACAGTGCTCTGTACCGATCACTGTGCCCCATAGATGTGCCATATACAGTGCTCTGCACCGTTCACTGTGCCCCATAGATGTGCCATATACAGTGCTCTGTACCGATCACTGTGCCCCATAGATGTGCCATATACAGTGCCCTGCACCGTTCACTGTGCCCCATAGCTGTGCCATATACAGTGCTCTGCACTGTTCACTGTGCCCCATAGATGTGCCATATACAGTGCTCTGCACCGTTCACTGTGCCCCATAGATGTGCCATATACAGTGCTCTGCACTGTTCACTGTGCCCCATAGATGTGCCATATACAGTGCTCTGCACCGTTCATTGTGCCCCATAGATGTGCCATATACAGTGCTCTGCACCGTTCACTGTGCCCCATAGATGTGCCATATACAGTGCTCTGCACCGTTCACTGTGCCCCATAGATGTGCCATATACAGTGCTCTGCACCGTTCACTGTGCCCCATAGCTGTGCCATATACAGTGCTCTGCACCGTTCACTGTGCCCCATAGATGTGCCATATACAGTGCTCTGCACCGTTCACTGTGCCCCATAGATGTGCCATATACAGTGCTCTGCACTGTTCACTGTGCCCCATAGATGTGCCATATACAGTGCTCTGCACCGTTCACTGTGCCCCATAGATGTGCCATATACAGTGCTCTGCACCGTTCACTGTGCCCCATAGATGTGCCATATACAGTGCTCTGCACCGTTCACTGTGCCCCATAGATGTGCCATATACAGTGCTCTGCACCGTTCACTGTGCCCCATAGCTGTGCCATATACAGTGCTCTGCACCGTTCACTGTGCCCCATAGATGTGCCATATACAGTGCTCTGCACCGTTCACTGTGCCCCATAGATGTGCCATATACAGTGCTCTGCACCGTTCACTGTGCCCCATAGATGTGCCATATACAGTGCTCTGCACCGTTCACTGTGCCCCCATAGATGTGCCATATACAGTGCTCTGCACCGTTCACTGTGCCCCATAGATGTGCCCATATACAGTGCTCTGCACCGTTCATTGTGCCCCATAGATGTGCCATATACAGTGCTCTGCACCGTTCACTGTGCCCCATAGATGTGCCATATACAGTGCTCTGCACCGTTCACTGTGCCCCATAGATGTGCCCATATACAGTGCTCTGCACCGTTCACTGTGCCCCATAGATGTGCCATATACAGTGCTCTGCACCGTTCACTGTGCCCCATAGCTGTGCCATATACAGTGCTCTGCACCGTTCACTGTGCCCCATAGATGTGCCATATACAGTGCTCTGCTCCGTTCACTGTGCCCCATAGATGTGCCTTATACGGTGCTCTGCACCGTTCATTGTGCTCCATAGATGTGCCATATACAGTGCTCTGCACCGTTCACTGTGCCCCATAGATGTGCCATATACAGTGCTCTACACCGTTCATTGTGCTCCATAGATGTGCCATATACAGTGCTCTGCACCGTTCACTGTGCCCCATAGATGTGCCATATACGGTGCTCTGCACCGTTCACTGTGCCCCATAGATGTGCCATATACTGTGCTCCGCACCGTTCACTGTGCCCCATAGATGTGCCATATACAGTGCTCTGCACCATTCACTGTGCCCCATTGCTGTGCCATATACAGTGCCCTGCACTGTTCACTGTGCCCCATTGCTGTGCCATATACAGTGCTCTGCACCGTTCACTGTGCCCCATAGATGTGCTCCATATACAGTGCTCTGCACCGTTCACTGTGCCCCATTGCTGTGCCATATACAGTGCTCTGCACCATTCACTGTGCCCCATAGATGTGCTCCATATACAGTGCTCTGCACCGTTCACTGTGCCCCATAGATGTGCCATATACAGTGCTCTGCACCGTTCATTGTGCCCCATAGATGTGCCATATACAGTGCTCTGCACCGTTCACTGTGCCCCATAGATGTGCCATATACAGTGCTCTGCACCGTTCATTATGCCCCATTGCTGTGCCATATACAGTGCTCTGCACCGTTCACTGTGCTCCATAGATGTGCCATATACAGTGCCCTGCACCGTTCATTGTGCCCCATAGATGTGCCATATACAGTGCTCTGCACCGTTCATTATGCCCCATAGATGTGCCATATACAGTGCCCTGCACCGTTCACTGTGCCCCATAGATGTGCCATATACGGTGCTCTGCACCGTTCACTGTGCCCCATAGATGTGCCATATACAGTGCTCTGCACCGTTCATTATGCCCCATAGATGTGCCATATACAGTGCCCTGCACCGTTCACTGTGCCCCATAGATGTGCCATATACAGTGCTCTGCACCGTTCACTGTGCCCCATAGATGTGCCATATACAGTGCTCTGCACCGTTCATTGTGCCCCATAGATGTGCCATATACAGTGCTCTGCACCGTTCATTGTGCCCCATAGATGTGCCATATACAGTGCCCTGCACCGTTCATTATGCCCCATAGATGTGCCATATACAGTGCCCTGCACCGTTCATTGTGCCCCATAGATGTGCCATATACAGTGCTCTGCACCGTTCATTATGCCCCATAGATGTGCCATATACAGTGCCCTGCACCGTTCATTGTGCCCCATAGATGTGCCATATACAGTGCTCTGCACCGTTCACTGTACCCCATAGATGTGCCATATACAGTGCTCTGCACCGTTCACTGTGCTCCATAGATGTGCCATATACAGTGCTCTGCACCGTTCATTATGCCCCATAGATGTGCCATATACAGTGCTCTGCACCGTTCACTGTGCCCCATAGATGTGCCATATACAGTGCCCTGCACCGTTCATTGTGCCCCATAGATGTGCCATATACAGTGCTCTGCACCGTTCACTGTACCCCATAGATGTGCCATATACAGTGCTCTGCACCGTTCATTGTGCCCCATAGATGTGCCATATACAGTGCTCTGCACCGTTCACTGTGCCCCATTGCTGTGCCATATACAGTGCTCTGCACCGTTCATTGTGCCCCATAGATGTGCCATATACAGTGCTCTGCACCGTTCACTGTGCCCCATTGCTGTGCCATATACAGTGCTCTGCACCGTTCACTGTGCTCCATAGATGTGCCATATACAGTGCTCTGCACCGTTCATTGTGCCCCATAGATGTGTCATATACAGTGCTCTGCACCGTTCACTGTGCCCCATAGATGTGCCATATACAGTGCTCTGCACCGTTCATTATGCCCCATAGATGTGCCATATACAGTGCTCTGCACCGTTCACTGTGCCCCATTGCTGTGCCATATACAGTGCTCTGCACCGTTCATTGTGCCCCATAGATGTGCCATATACAGTGCTCTGCACCGTTCATTGTGCCCCATAGATGTGCCATATACAGTGCTCTGCACCGTTCATTATGCCCCATAGATGTGCCATATACAGTGCTCTGCACCGTTCACTGTGCCCCATTGCTGTGCCATATACAGTGCTCTGCACCGTTCATTGTGCCCCATAGATGTGCCATATACAGTGCTCTGCACCGTTCATTGTGCCCCATAGATGTGCCATATACAGTGCTCTGCACCGTTCATTATGCCCCATAGATGTGCCATATACAGTGCTCTGCACCGTTCACTGTGCCCCATTGCTGTGCCATATACAGTGCTCTGCACCGTTCATTGTGCCCCATAGATGTGCCATATACAGTGCTCTGCACCGTTCACTGTGCCCCATAGATGTGCCATATACAGTGCTCTGCACCGTTCATTGTGCCCCATAGATGTGTCATATACAGTGCTCTGCACCGTTCACTGTGCCCCATAGATGTGCCATATACAGTGCTCTGCACCGTTCACTGTGCCCCATAGATGTGCCATATACAGTGCTCTGCACCGTTCACTGTGCCCCATAGATGTGCCATATACAGTGCTCTGCACCGTTCACTGTGCCCCATAGATGTGCCCATATACAGTGCTCTGCACCGTTCACTGTGCCCCATAGATGTGCCATATACAGTGCTCTGCACCGTTCACTGTGCCCCATAGATGTGCCATATACAGTGCTCTGCACCGTTCACTGTGCCCCATAGATGTGCCCATATACAGTGCTCTGCACCGTTCACTGTGCCCCATAGATGTGCTATATACAGTGCTCTGCACCGTTCACTGTGCCCCATACATGTGCCATATACAGTGCTCTGCACCGTTCACTGTGCCCCATAGATGTGCTATATACAGTGCTCCGCACCGTTCACTGTGCCCCATAGATGTGCCATATACAGTGCTCTGCACCGTTCACTGTGCCCCATAGATGTGCCATATACAGTGCTCTGCACCATTCACTGTGCCCCATAGATGTGCCATATACAGTGCTCTGCACCATTCACTGTGCCCCATAGCTGTGCCATATACAGTGCTCTGCACCGTTCACTGTGCCCCATAGCTGTGCCATATACAGTGCTCTGCACCGTTCACTGTGCCCCATAGCTGTGCCATATACAGTGCTCTGCACCGTTCATTGTGCCCCATATCTGTGCCATATACAGTGCTCTGCACCGATCACTGTGCCCCATAGATGTGCCATATACAGTGCCCTGCACCGTTCACTGTGCCCCATAGATGTGCCATATACAGTGCTCTGCACCGTTCACTGTGCCCCATAGATGTGCCATATACAGTGCTCTGCACCGTTCACTGTGCCCCATAGATGTGCCATATACAGTGCTCTGCACCGTTCACTGTGCCCCATAGATGTGCCATATACAGTGCTCTGCACCGTTCACTGTGCCCCATAGATGTGCTATATACAGTGCTCTGCACCGTTCACTGTGCCCCATAGATGTGCCATATACAGTGCTCTGCACCGTTCACTGTGCCCCATAGATGTGCCATATACGGTGCTCTGCACCGTTCACTGTGCCCCATAGATGTGCCATATACAGTGCTCTGCACCATTCACTGTGCCCCATAGATGTGCCATATACAGTGCTCTGCACCGTTCACTGTGCCCCATAGCTGTGCCATATACAGTGCTCTGCACCGTTCACTGTGCCCCATAGATGTGCCATATACAGTGCTCTGCACCGTTCACTGTGCCCCATAGATGTGCCATATACAGTGCTCTGCACCATTCACTGTGCCCCATAGCTGTGCCATATACAGTGCTCTGCACCGTTCACTGTGCCCCATAGCTGTGCCATATACAGTGCTCTGCACCGTTCATTGTGCCCCATATCTGTGCCATATACAGTGCTCTGCACCGATCCCCATAGATGTGCCATATACAGTGCCCTGCACCGTTCACTGTGCCCCATAGATGTGCCATATACAGTGCTCTGCACCGTTCACTGTGCCCCATAGCTGGTGGCCATGATACAGTGCTCTGCACCGTTCACTGTGCCCATAGATGTGCTATATACAGTGCTCTGCACCGTTCACTGTGCCCATAGATGTGCCATATACAGTGCTCTGCACCGTTCACTGTGCCCCATTGCTGTGCCATATACAGTGCTCTGCACCGTTCACTGTGCCCCATAGATGTGCCATATACAGTGCTCTGCACCGTTCACTGTGCCCCATAGATGTGCCATATACAGTGCTCTGCACCGTTCACTGTGCCCCATAGATGTGCCATATACAGTGCTCTGCACCGTTCACTGTGGCCCCATAGATGTGCCATATACAGTGCCCTGCACCGTTCACTGTGCCCCATAGATGTGCCATATACAGTGCTCTGCACCGTTCACTGTGCCCCATAGATGTGCCATATACAGTGCTCTGCACCGTTCACTGTGCCCCATAGATGTGCCATATACAGTGCCCTGCACCGTTCATTGTGCCCCATAGATGTGCCATATACAGTGCTCTGCACCGTTCACTGTGCCCCATATCTGTGCCCATATACAGTGCTCTGCACCGTTCACTGTGCCCCATAGATGTGTCATATACGGTGCTCTGCACCGTTCACTGTGCCCCATAGATGTGCCATATACAGTGCTCTGCACCGTTCACTGTGCCCCATAGATGTGCCATATACAGTGCTCTGCACCGTTCACTGTGCCCCATAGATGTGCCATATACAGTGCTCTGCACCATTCACTGTGCCCCATAGATGTGCCATATACAGTGCTCTGCACCGTTCCCTGTGCCCCATAGATGTGCCATATACGGTGCACTGCACCGTTCACTGTGCCCCATAGATGTGCCATATACAGTGCTCTGCACCGTTCACTGTGCCCCATAGATGTGCCATATACAGTGCTCTGCACCGTTCATTGTGCCCCATAGATGTGCCATATACAGTGCTCTGCACCGTTCACTGTGCCCCATAGATGTGCCATATACGGTGCACTGCACCGTTCACTGTGCCCCATAGATGTGCCATATACAGTGCTCTGCACCGTTCACTGTGCCCCATAGATGTGCCATATACAGTGCTCTGCACCGTTCACTGTGCTCCATAGATGTGCCATATACGGTGCACTGCACCGTTCACTGTGCCCCATAGATGTGCCATATACAGTGCTCTGCACCGTTCACTGTGCCCCATAGATGTGCCATATACAGTGCTCTGCACCGTTCATTGTGCCCCATAGATGTGCCATATACAGTGCTCTGCACCGTTCACTGTGCCCCATAGATGTGCCATATACGGTGCACTGCACCGTTCACTGTGCCCCATAGATGTGCCATATACAGTGCTCTGCACCGTTCACTGTGCCCCATAGATGTGCCATATACAGTGCTCTGCACCGTTCACTGTGCCCCATAGATGTGCCATATACAGTGCTCTGCACCGTTCACTGTGCCCCATAGATGTGCCATATACAGTGCTCTGCACCGTTCACTGTGCCCCATAGATGTGCCCCATATACAGTGCTCTGCACCGTTCACTGTGCCCCATAGATGTGCCATATACAGTGCTCTGCACCGTTCACTGTGCCCCATTGCTGTGCCATATACAGTGCTCTGCACCGTTCATTGTGCCCCATAGATGTGCCATATACAGTGCTCTGCACCGTTCACTGTGCCCCATTGCTGTGCCATATACAGTGCTCTGCACCGTTCACTGTGCCCCATAGATGTGCCATATACAGTGCTCTGCACCGTTCATTGTGCCCCATTGCTGTGCCATATACAGTGCTCTGCACCGTTCATTGTGCCCCATAGATGTGCCATATACAGTGCTCTGCACCGTTCACTGTGCCCCATAGATGTGCCATATACAGTGCTCTGCACCGTTCACTGTGCTCCATAGATGTGCCCCATATACAGTGCTCTGCACCGTTCACTGTGCCCCCATAGATGTGCCATATACAGTGCTCTGCACCGTTCACTGTGCCCCATAGATGTGCCATATACAGTGCTCTGCACCGTTCACTGTGCCCCATAGATGTGCCATATACTGTGCTCTGCACCGTTCACTGTGCCCCATAGATGTGCCATATACTGTGCTCTGCACCGTTCACTGTGCCCCATAGATGTGCCATATACAGTGCTCTGCACCGTTCACTGTGCCCCATAGATGTGCCATATACTGTGCTCTGCACCGTTCACTGTGCCCCATAGATGTGCCATATACAGTGCTCTGCACCGTTCACTGTGCCCCATAGATGTGCCATATACAGTGCTCTGCACCGTTCACTGTGCCCCATAGATGTGCCATATACAGTGCTCTGCACCGTTCACTGTGCCCCATAGATGTGCCATATACAGTGCTCTGCACCGTTCACTGTGCCCCATAGATGTGCCATATACAGTGCTCTGCACCGTTCACTGTGCCCCATAGATGTGCCATATACAGTGCTCTGCACCGTTCACTGTGCCCCATAGATGTGCCATATACAGTGCTCTGCACCGTTCACTGTGCCCCATAGATGTGCCATATACAGTGCTCTGCACCGTTCACTGTGCCCCATAGATGTGCCATATACAGTGCTCTGCACCGTTCACTGTGCCCCATAGATGTGCCATATACAGTGCTCTGCACCGTTCACTGTGCCCCATATCTGTGCCCATATACAGTGCTCTGCACCGTTCATTATGCCCCATAGATGTGCCATATACAGTGCTCTGCACCGTTCACTGTGCCCCATAGATGTGCCATATACGGTGCTCTGCACCGTTCACTGTGCCCCATAGATGTGCCATATACAGTGCTCTGCACCGTTCATTGTGCCCCATAGATGTGCCATATACAGTGCTCTGCACCGTTCACTGTGCCCCATAGATGTGCTCCATATACAGTGCTCTGCACCGTTCATTATGCCCCATAGATGTGCCATCCATATACGGTGCTCTGCACTGTTCACTGTGCCCCATAGATGTGCCATATACGGTGCTCTGCACCGTTCACTGTGCCCCATAGATGTGCCATATACAGTGCTCTGCACCGTTCATTGTGCCCCATAGATGTGCCATATACAGTGCTCTGCACCGTTCACTGTGCCCCATAGATGTGCCATATACAGTGCTCTGCACCGTTCACTGTGCTCCATTGCTGTGCCATATACAGTGCTCTGCACCGTTCATTGTGCCCCATAGATGTGCCATATACAGTGCTCTGCACCGTTCACTGTGCCCCATTGCTGTGCCATATACAGTGCTCTGCACCGTTCATTGTGCCCCATAGATGTGCCATATACAGTGCTCTGCACCGTTCACTGTGCCCCATAGATGTGCCATATACAGTGCTCTGCACCGTTCATTGTGCCCCATAGATGTGCCATATACAGTGCTCTGCACCGTTCACTGTGCCCCATAGATGTGCCATATACAGTGCTCTGCACTGTTCACTGTGCCCCATAGATGTGCCATATACAGTGCTCTGCACCGTTCACTGTGCCCCATAGATGTGCCATATACAGTGCTCTGCACCGTTCATTGTGCCCCATAGATGTGCCATATACAGTGCTCTGCACCGTTCACTGTGCCCCATAGATGTGCCATATACAGTGCTCTGCACCGTTCACTGTGCCCCATAGATGTGCCATATACAGTGCTCTGCACCGTTCATTGTGCCCCATAGATGTGCCATATACAGTGCTCTGCACCGTTCACTGTGCCCCATAGATGTGCCATATACAGTGCTCTGCACTGTTCACTGTGCCCCATAGATGTGCCATATACAGTGCTCTACACCGTTCACTGTGCCCCATAGATGTGCCATATACAGTGCTCTGCACTGTTCACTGTGCCCCATAGATGTGCCATATACAGTGCTCTGCACCGTTCATTGTGCCCCATAGATGTGCCATATACAGTGCTCTGCACCGTTCATTGTGCCCCATAGATGTGCCATATACAGTGCTCTGCACCGTTCACTGTGCTCCATAGATGTGTCATATACAGTGCTCTGCACCGTTCATTGTGCCCCATAGATGTGTCATATACAGTGCTCTGTACCGTTCACTGTGCCCCATAGATGTGCCATATACAGTGCTCTGCACTGTTCACTGTGCCCCATTGCTGTGCCATATACAGTGCCCTGCACTGTTCACTGTGCCCCATTGCTGTGCCATATACAGTGCCCTGCACTGTTCACTGTGCCCCATTGCTGTGCCATATACAGTGCTCTGCACCGTTCACTGTGCCCCATAGATGTGCCATATACAGTGCTCTGCACCGTTCATTGTGCCCCATAGATGTGTCATATACAGTGCTCTGCACCGTTCACTGTGCCCCATAGATGTGCCATATACAGTGCTCTGCACCGTTCACTGTGCCCCATAGATGTGCCATATACAGTGCTCTGCACCGTTCACTGTGCCCCATAGATGTGCCATATACGGTGCCCTGCACCGTTCATTGTGCCCCATAGATGTGCCATATACAGTGCTCTGCACCATTCACTGTGCCCCATAGATGTGCTCCATATACAGTGCTCTGCACCATTCACTGTGCCCCATAGATGTGCCATATACAGTGCTCTGCACCGTTCACTGTGCCCCATTGCTGTGCCATATACAGTGCTCTGCACCGTTCATTGTGCCCCATAGATGTGCCATATACAGTGCTCTGCACCGTTCACTGTGCCCCATAGCTGTGCCATATACAGTGCTCTGCACCGTTCATTGTGCCCCATAGATGTGCCATATACAGTGCTCTGCACCATTCACTGTGCCCCATAGCTGTGCCATATACAGTGCTCTGCACCGTTCATTGTGCCCCATAGATGTGCCATATACAGTGCTCTGCACCATTCACTGTGCCCCATAGCTGTGCCATATACAGTGCTCTGCACCGTTCATTGTGCCCCATAGATGTGCCATATACAGTGCTCTGCACCATTCACTGTGCCCCATAGCTGTGCCATATACAGTGCTCTGCACCGTTCATTGTGCCCCATAGATGTGCCATATACAGTGCTCTGCACCATTCACTGTGCCCCATAGCTGTGCCATATACAGTGCTCTGCACCGTTCATTGTGCCCCATAGATGTGCCATATACAGTGCTCTGCACCATTCACTGTGCCCCATAGATGTGCCATATACAGTGCTCTGCACCGTTCACTGTGCCCCATTGCTGTGCCATATACAGTGCTCTGCACCGTTCACTGTGCCCCATAGATGTGCCATATACAGTGCTCTGCACCGTTCACTGTGCCCCATAGCTGTGCCATATACAGTGCTCTGCACCGTTCACTGTGCCCCATAGCTGTGCCATATACAGTGCTCTGCACCGTTCACTGTGCCCCATAGATGTGCCATATACAGTGCTCTGCACCGTTCACTGTGCCCCATAGATGTGCCATATACAGTGCTCTGCACCGTTCATTATGCCCCATTGCTGTGCCATATACAGTGCCCTGCACCGTTCATTGTGCCCCATTGCTGTGCCATATACAGTGCCCTGCACCATTCACTGTGCCCCATAGATGTGCCATATACAGTGCTCTGCACCGTTCACTGTGCCCCATTGCTGTGCCATATACAGTGCTCTGCACCGTTCACTGTGCCCCATAGATGTGCCATATACAGTGCTCTGCACCGTTCACTGTGCCCCATAGCTGTGCCATATACAGTGCTCTGCACCGTTCACTGTGCCCCATAGCTGTGCCATATACAGTGCTCTGCACCGTTCACTGTGCCCCATAGATGTGCCATATACAGTGCTCTGCACCGTTCACTGTGCCCCATAGATGTGCCATATACAGTGCTCTGCACCGTTCATTATGCCCCATTGCTGTGCCATATACAGTGCCCTGCACCGTTCATTGTGCCCCATTGCTGTGCCATATACAGTGCCCTGCACCATTCACTGTGCCCCATAGATGTGCCATATACAGTGCTCTGCACCGTTCACTGTGCCCCATTGCTGTGCCATATACAGTGCTCTGCACCGTTCACTGTGCCCCATAGATGTGCCATATACAGTGCTCTGCACCGTTCACTGTGCCCCATAGCTGTGCCATATACAGTGCTCTGCACCGTTCACTGTGCCCCATAGCTGTGCCATATACAGTGCTCTGCACCGTTCACTGTGCCCCATAGATGTGCCATATACAGTGCTCTGCACCATTCACTGTGCCCCATAGATGTGCCATATACAGTGCTCTGCACCGTTCACTGTGCCCCATTGCTGTGCCATATACAGTGCTCTGCACCGTTCATTGTGCCCCATAGATGTGCCATATACAGTGCTCTGCACCGTTCACTGTGCCCCATAGCTGTGCCATATACAGTGCTCTGCACCGTTCATTGTGCCCCATAGATGTGCCATATACAGTGCTCTGCACCATTCACTGTGCCCCATAGATGTGCCATATACAGTGCTCTGCACCGTTCACTGTGCCCCATTGCTGTGCCATATACAGTGCTCTGCACCGTTCATTGTGCCCCATAGATGTGCCATATACAGTGCTCTGCACCGTTCACTGTGCCCCATAGCTGTGCCATATACAGTGCTCTGCACCGTTCATTGTGCCCCATAGATGTGCCATATACAGTGCTCTGCACCATTCACTGTGCCCCATAGATGTGCCATATACAGTGCTCTGCACCGTTCACTGTGCCCCATAGATGTGCCATATACAGTGCTCTGCACCGTTCACTGTGCCCCATAGCTGTGCCATATACAGTGCTCTGCACCGTTCACTGTGCCCCATAGCTGTGCCATATACAGTGCTCTGCACCGTTCACTGTGCCCCATAGATGTGCCATATACAGTGCCCTGCACCATTCACTGTGCCCCATAGATGTGCCATATACAGTGCTCTGCACCGTTCACTGTGCCCCATTGCTGTGCCATATACAGTGCTCTGCACCGTTCACTGTGCCCCATAGATGTGCCATATACAGTGCTCTGCACCGTTCACTGTGCCCCATAGCTGTGCCATATACAGTGCTCTGCACCGTTCACTGTGCCCCATAGCTGTGCCATATACAGTGCTCTGCACCGTTCACTGTGCCCCATAGATGTGCCATATACAGTGCTCTGCACCGTTCACTGTGCCCCATAGATGTGCCATATACAGTGCTCTGCACCGTTCATTATGCCCCATTGCTGTGCCATATACAGTGCCCTGCACCGTTCATTGTGCCCCATTGCTGTGCCATATACAGTGCCCTGCACCATTCACTGTGCCCCATAGATGTGCCATATACAGTGCTCTGCACCGTTCATTGTGCCCCATAGATGTGCCATATACAGTGCTCTGCACCGTTCACTGTGCCCCATAGCTGTGCCATATACAGTGCTCTGCACCGTTCATTGTGCCCCATAGATGTGCCATATACAGTGCTCTGCACCGTTCACTGTGCCCCATAGATGTGCCATATACAGTGCTCTGCACCGTTCATTATGCCCCATTGCTGTGCCATATACAGTGCCCTGCACCGTTCATTGTGCCCCATTGCTGTGCCATATACAGTGCCCTGCACCGTTCACTGTGCCCCATAGATGTGCCATATACAGTGCTCTGCACCGTTCATTGTGCCCCATAGATGTGCCATATACAGTGCTCTGCACCGTTCACTGTGCTCCATAGATGTGCCATATACAGTGCTCTGCACCGTTCACTGTGCCCCATAGATGTGCCATATACAGTGCCCTGCACCGTTCACTGTGCCCCATAGATGTGCCATATACAGTGCTCTGCACCGTTCACTGTGCCCCATAGATGTGCCATATACGGTGCTCTGCACCGTTCACTGTGCCCCATAGATGTGCCATATACAGTGCTCTGCACCGTTCATTGTGCCCCATAGATGTGCCATATACAGTGCTCTGCACCGTTCATTGTGCCCCATTGCTGTGCCATATACAGTGCCCTGCACCGTTCACTGTGCCCCATAGATGTGCCATATACAGTGCTCTGCACCGTTCATTGTGCCCCATAGATGTGCCATATACAGTGCTCTGCACCGTTCACTGTGCCCCATAGATGTGCCATATACGGTGCTCTGCACCGTTCACTGTGCCCCATAGATGTGCCATATACAGTGCTCTGCACCGTTCATTGTGCCCCATAGATGTGCCATATACAGTGCTCTGCACCGTTCATTGTGCCCCATTGCTGTGCCATATACAGTGCCCTGCACCGTTCACTGTGCCCCATAGATGTGCCATATACAGTGCTCTGCACCGTTCATTGTGCCCCATAGATGTGCCATATACAGTGCTCTGCACCGTTCATTGTGCCCCATAGATGTGCCATATACAGTGCTCTGCACCGTTCACTGTGCCCCATAGATGTGCCATATACAGTGCTCTGCACCGTTCACTGTGCCCCCTAGATGTGCTATATACAGTGCTCTGCACCGTTCATTGTGCCCCATAGATGTGCCATATACAGTGCTCTGCACCGTTCACTGTGCCCCATAGATGTGCCATATACAGTGCTCTGCACCGTTCACTGTGCCCCATAGATGTGCCATATACTGTGCTCTGCACCGTTCATTGTGCCCCATAGATGTGCCATATACAGTGCTCTGCACCGTTCACTGTGCCCCATAGATGTGCCATATACTGTGCTCTGCACCGTTCATTGTGCCCCATAGATGTGCCATATACTGTGCTCTGCACCGTTCATTGTGCCCCATAGATGTGCTATATACAGTGCCCTGCACCGTTCACTGTGCCCCATAGATGTGCCATATACTGTGCTCTGCACCGTTCATTGTGCCCCATAGATGTGCCATATACAGTGCTCTGCACCGTTCACTGTGCCCCATAGATGCGCCATATACAGTGCTCTGCACCGTTCATTGTGCCCCATTGCTGTGCCATATACAGTGCCCTGCACCGTTCACTGTGCCCCATAGATGTGCCATATACAGTGCTCTGCACCGTTCATTGTGCCCCATTGCTGTGCCATATACGGTGCCCTGCACCGTTCACTGTGCCCCATAGATGTGCCATATACAGTGCTCTGCACCGTTCATTGTGCCCCATAGATGTGCCATATACGGTGCTCTGCACCGTTCATTGTGCCCCATAGATGTGCCATATACAGTGCTCTGCACCGTTCACTGTGCCCCATAGATGTGCCATATACAGTGCTCTGCACCGTTCACTGTGCCCCATAGATGTGCCATATACAGTGCTCTGCACCGTTCATTGTGCCCCATAGATGTGCCATATACAGTGCTCTGCACCGTTCACTGTGCCCCATAGATGTGCCATATACAGTGCTCTGCACCGTTCACTGTGCCCCATAGATGTGCCATATACGGTGCTCTGCACCGTTCACTGTGCCCCATAGATGTGCCATATACAGTGCTCTACACCGTTCATTATTTCCCCATAGCTGTGCCCCATATAGTGCTCTGCACCGTTCACTGTGCCCCATAGATGTGCCATATACAGTGCTCTGCACCGTTCATTGTGCCCCATAGATGTGCCATATACGGTGCTCTGCACCGTTCACTGTGCCCCATAGATGTGCCATATACAGTGCTCTGCACCGTTCACTGTGCCCCATAGATGTGCCATATACAGTGCTCTGCACCGTTCACTGTGCCCCCTAGATGTGCCCATATACAGTGCTCTGCACCGTTCACTGTGCCCCATAGATGTGCCATATACAGTGCTCTGCACCGTTCACTGTGCCCCATAGATGTGCCATATACAGTGCTCTGCACCGTTCACTGTGCCCCATAGATGTGCCATATACAGTGCTCTGCACCGTTCACTGTGCCCCATAGATGTGCCATATACGGTGCTCTGCACCGTTCACTGTGCCCCATAGATGTGCCATATAAATCTCTGCCGCCGTTCACTGTGCCCCATAGATGTGCCATATACTGTGCTCCGCACCGTTCACTGTGCCCCATAGATGTGCCATATACTGTGCTCCGCACCGTTCATTGTGCCCCATAGATGTGCCATATACGGTGCTCTGCACCGTTCACTGTGCCCCATAGATGTGCCATATACAGTGCTCTGCACCGTTCACTGTGCCCCATAGATGTGCTCCATATACAGTGCTCTGCACCGTTCATTGTGCCCCATAGATGTGCCATATACAGTGCTCTGCACCGTTCACTGTGCCCCATAGATGTGCCATATACAGTGCTCTGCACCGATCACTGTGCCCCATAGATGTGCCATATACAGTGCTCTGCACCGTTCACTGTGCCCCATAGATGTGCCATATACGGTGCTCTGCACCGTTCACTGTGCCCCATAGATGTGCCATATACAGTGCTCTGCACCGTTCACTGTGCCCCATAGATGTGCCATATACAGTGCTCTGCACCGTTCACTGTGCCCCATTGCTGTGCCATATACAGTGCTCTGCACCGTTCATTGTGCCCCATAGATGTGCCATATACAGTGCCCTGCACCGTTCACTGTGCTCCATAGATGTGCCATATACAGTGCTCTGCACCGTTCACTGTGCCCCATAGATGTGCCATATACAGTGCTCTGCACCGTTCATTGTGCCCCATAGATGTGCCATATACAGTGCTCTGCACCGTTCACTGTGCCCCATAGATGTGCCATATACAGTGCCCTGCACCGTTCACTGTGCCCCATAGCTGTGCCATATACAGTGCTCTGCACCGTTCACTGTGCCCCATAGATGTGCCATATACAGTGCTCTGCACCGTTCACTGTGCCCCATAGATGTGCCATATACAGTGCTCTGCACCGTTCATTGTGCCCCATAGATGTGCCATATACAGTGCTCTGCTCCGTTCATTGTGCCCCATAGATGTGCCATATACAGTGCTCTGCACCGTTCATTGTGCCCCATAGATGTGCCATATACAGTGCTCTGCACCGTTCACTGTGCCCCATAGATGTGCCATATACAGTGCTCTGCACCGTTCACTGTGCCCCATAGATGTGCCATATACAGTGCTCTGCACCGTTCATTGTGCCCCATAGATGTGCCATATACAGTGCTCTGCACCGTTCATTGTGCCCCATAGATGTGCCATATACAGTGCTCTGCACCGTTCACTGTGCCCCATAGATGTGCCATATACAGTGCTCTGCACCGTTCACTGTGCCCCATAGATGTGCCATATACAGTGCTCTGCACCGTTCATTGTGCCCCATAGATGTGCCATATACAGTGCTCTGCACCGTTCACTGTGCCCCATAGATGTGCCATATACAGTGCTCTGCACCGTTCATTGTGCCCCATATCTGTGCCCATATACAGTGCTCTGCACCGTTCATTGTGCCCCATAGATGTGCCATATACAGTGCTCTGCACCGTTCATTGTGCCCCATATCTGTGCCCATATACAGTGCTCTGCACCGTTCATTGTGCCCCATAGATGTGCCCATATACAGTGCTCTGCACCGTTCATTGTGCCCCATATCTGTGCCCATATACGGTGCTCTGCTCCGTTCATTGTGCCCCATAGATGTGCCATATACAGTGCTCTGCTCCGTTCATTGTGCCCCATTGCTGTGCCATATACAGTGCTCTGCACCGTTCACTGTGCCCCATAGCTGTGCCATATACAGTGCTCTGCACCGTTCATTGTGCCCCATAGATGTGCCATATACGGTGCTCTGCTCCGTTCATTGTGCCCCATTGCTGTGCCATATACAGTGCTCTGCACCGTTCATTGTGCCCCATAGATGTGCCATATACAGTGCTCTGCACCGTTCACTGTGCCCCATAGATGTGCCATATACAGTGCTCTGCACCGTTCATTATGCCCCATTGCTGTGCCATATACAGTGCTCTGCACCGTTCATTGTGCCCCATAGATGTGCCATATACAGTGCTCTGCACCGTTCATTGTGCCCCATAGATGTGCCATATACAGTGCTCTGCTCCGTTCACTGTGCCCCATAGATGTGCCATATACAGTGCCCTGCACCATTCACTGTGCCCCATAGATGTGCCATATACAGTGCTCTGCACCGTTCACTGTGCCCCATAGATGTGCCATATACAGTGCTCTGCACCGTTCATTGTGCCCCATTGCTGTGCCATATACAGTGCTCTGCACCGTTCATTGTGCCCCATAGATGTGCCATATACAGTGCTCTGCACCGTTCATTGTGCCCCATAGATGTGCCATATACAGTGCTCTGCACCGTTCACTGTGCCCCATAGATGTGCCATATACAGTGCTCTGCTCCGTTCACTGTGCCCCATAGATGTGCCATATACAGTGCTCTGCACCGTTCACTGTGCCCCATAGATGTGCCATATACAGTGCTCTGCACCGTTCACTGTGCCCCATAGATGTGCCATATACAGTGCTCTGCACCGTTCACTGTGCCCCATAGATGTGCCATATACCGTGCTCTGCACCGTTCATTGTGCCCCATTGCTGTGCCATATACAGTGCTCTGCACCGTTCATTGTGCCCCATAGCTGTGCCATATATGGTGCCCTGCACCGTTCACTGTGCCCCATAGATGTGCCATATACAGTGCTCTGCACCGTTCACTGTGCCCCATAGATGTGCCATATACAGTGCTCTGCACCGTTCACTGTGCCCCATATCTGTGCCCATATACGGTGCTCTGCTCCGTTCATTGTGCCCCATTGCTGTGCCATATACAGTGCTCTGCACCGTTCACTGTGCCCCATAGATGTGCCATATACAGTGCTCTGCACCGTTCATTGTGCCCCATAGATGTGCCATATACAGTGCTCTGCTCCGTTCATTGTGCCCCATTGCTGTGCCATATACAGTGCTCTGCACCGTTCACTGTGCCCCATAGATGTGCCATATACAGTGCTCTGCACCGTTCATTGTGCCCCATAGATGTGCCATATACAGTGCTCTGCACCGTTCACTGTGCCCCATAGATGTGCCATATACAGTGCTCTGCACCGTTCACTGTGCCCCATAGATGTGCCATATACAGTGCTCTGCACCGTTCACTGTGCTCCATAGATGTGCCATATACAGTGCTCTGCACCGTTCACTGTGCCCCATAGATGTGCCATATACAGTGCTCTGCACCGTTCACTGTGCCCCATAGATGTGCCATATACAGTGCTCTGCACCGTTCACTGTGCCCCATAGATGTGCCATATACAGTGCTCTGCACCGTTCATTGTGCCCCATAGATGTGCCATATACAGTGCTCTGCACCGTTCATTGTGCCCCATTGCTGTGCCATATACAGTGCTCTGCACCGTTCATTGTGCCCCATAGATGTGCCATATACAGTGCCCTGCACCGTTCATTGTGCCCCATTGCTGTGCCATATACAGTGCCCTGCACCGTTCACTGTGCCCCATAGATGTGCCATATACGGTGCTCTGCACCGTTCATTGTGCCCCATATCTGTGCCCATATACAGTGCCCTGCACCGTTCATTGTGCCCCATTGCTGTGCCATATACAGTGCTCTGCACCGTTCATTGTGCCCCATAGATGTGCCATATACGGTGCCCTGCACCGTTCACTGTGCCCCATAGATGTGCCATATACAGTGCTCTGCACCGTTCACTGTGCCCCATAGATGTGCCATATACAGTGCTCTGCACCGTTCACTGTGCCCCATAGATGTGCCATATACAGTGCTCTGCACGGTTCACTGTGCCCCATAGATGTGCCATATACAGTGCTCTGCACCGTTCATTGTGCCCCATAGATGTGCCATATACAGTGCTCTGCACCGTTCACTGTGCCCCATAGATGTGCCATATACAGTGCTCTGCACCGTTCACTGTGCCCCATTGCTGTGCCATATACAGTGCTCTGCACCGTTCACTGTGCCCCATAGATGTGCCATATACGGTGCTCTGCACCGTTCACTGTGCCCCATAGATGTGCCATATACAGTGCTCTGCACCGTTCACTGTGCCCCATAGATGTGCCATATACAGTGCTCTGCACCGTTCACTGTGCCCCATAGATGTGCCATATACAGTGCCCTGCACTGTTCACTGTGCCCCATAGATGTGCCATATACAGTGCTCTGCACCGTTCACTGTGCCCCATAGATGTGCCATATACAGTGCTCTGCACCGTTCACTGTGCCCCATAGATGTGCCATATACAGTGCTCTGCACCGTTCACTGTGCCCCATAGATGTGCCATATACAGTGCTCTGCAACGTTCACTGTGCCCCATAGATGTGCCATATACAGTGCTCTGCACCGTTCACTGTGCCCCATAGATGTGCCATATACAGTGCTCTGCACCGTTCACTGTGCCCCATAGATGTGCCATATACAGTGCTCTGCACCGTTCACTGTGCCCCATAGCTGTGCCCCATATACGGTGCTCTGCACCGTTCATTGTGCCCCATAGATGTGCCATATACAGTGCTCTGCACCGTTCACTGTGCCCCATAGATGTGCCATATACAGTGCTCTGCACCGTTCATTGTGCCCCATAGATGTGCCATATACAGTGCTCTGCACCGTTCATTGTGCCCCATAGCTGTGCCCCATATACGGTGCTCTGCACCGTTCATTGTGCCCCATAGATGTGCCATATACAGTGCTCTGCACCGTTCACTGTGCCCCATAGATGTGCCATATACAGTGCTCTGCACCGTTCACTGTGCCCCATAGATGTGCCATATACAGTGCTCTGCACCGTTCACTGTGCCCCATAGATGTGCCATATACAGTGCTCTGCACCGTTCACTGTGCCCCATAGATGTGCCATATACAGTGCTCTGCACCGTTCACTGTGCCCCATAGATGTGCCATATACAGTGCTCTGCACCGTTCACTGTGCCCCATAGATGTGCCATATACAGTGCTCTGCACCGTTCATTGTGCCCCATTGCTGTGCCATATACGGTGCTCTGCACCGTTCATTGTGCCCCATAGATGTGCCATATACAGTGCTCTGCACCGTTCACTGTGCCCCATAGATGTGCCATATACAGTGCTCTGCACCGTTCACTGTGCCCCATAGCTGTGCCATATACAGTGCTCTGCACCGTTCATTGTGCCCCATTGCTGTGCCATATACGGTGCTCTGCACCGTTCATTGTGCCCCATAGATGTGCCATATACAGTGCTCTGCACCGTTCACTGTGCCCCATAGATGTGCCATATACAGTGCTCTGCACCGTTCACTGTGCCCCATAGATGTGCTCCATATACAGTGCTCTGCACCGTTCACTGTGCCCCATAGATGTGCCATATACAGTGCTCTGCACCGTTCATTGTGCCCCATAGATGTGCCATATACAGTGCTCTGCACCGTTCACTGTGCCCCATAGATGTGCCATATACAGTGCTCTGCACCGTTCATTGTGCCCCATAGATGTGCCATATACAGTGCTCTGCACCATTCACTGTGCCCCATAGATGTGCTCCATATACAGTGCTCTGCACCGTTCACTGTGCCCCATAGATGTGTCATATACAGTGCTCTGCACCGTTCACTGTGCCCCATAGATGTGCCATATACAGTGCTCTGCACCGTTCATTGTGCCCCATAGATGTGCCATATACAGTGCTCTGCACCGTTCACTGTGCCCCATAGATGTGCCATATACAGTGCTCTGCACCGTTCACTGTGCCCCATAGATGTGCCATATACAGTGCTCTGCACCGTTCACTGTGCCCCATAGATGTGCCATATACAGTGCTCTGCACCGTTCACTGTGCCCCATAGATGTGCCATATACAGTGCTCTGCACCGTTCACTGTGCCCCATAGATGTGCCATATACAGTGCTCTGCACCGTTCACTGTGCCCCATAGATGTGCCATATACAGTGCTCTGCACCGTTCACTGTGCTCCATAGATGTGCCATATACAGTGCTCTGCACCGTTCACTGTGCTCCATAGATGTGCCATATACAGTGCTCTGCACCGTTCACTGTGCCTCATAGATGTGCTATATACAGTGCTCTGCTCCGTTCACTGTGCCCCATAGCTGTGCCATATACAGTGCTCTGCACCGTTCATTGTGCCCCATAGATGTGCCATATACAGTGCTCTGCACCGTTCACTGTGCCCCATAGATGTGCCATATACAGTGCTCTGCACCGTTCACTGTGCCCCATAGATGTGCCATATACAGTGCTCTGCACCGTTCACTGTGCCCCATAGCTGTGCCATATACAGTGCTCTGCACCGTTCATTGTGCCCCATAGATGTGCCATATACAGTGCTCTGCACCGTTCACTGTGCCCCATAGATGTGCCATATACAGTGCTCTGCACCGTTCACTGTGCCCCATAGATGTGCCATATACAGTGCTCTGCACCGTTCACTGTGCCCCATAGATGTGCCATATACAGTGCCCTGCACCGTTCACTGTGCCCCATATCTGTGCCCATATACAGTGCTCTGCACCGTTCACTGTGCCCCATAGATGTGCCATATACAGTGCTCTGCACCGTTCACTGTGCCCCATTGCTGTGCCATATACAGTGCCCTGCACCGTTCATTGTGCCCCATAGATGTGCCATATACAGTGCTCTGCACCGTTCATTGTGCCCCATAGATGTGCCATATACAGTGCTCTGCACCGTTCATTGTGCCCCATTGCTGTGCCATATACGGTGCTCTGCACCGTTCATTGTGCCCCATATCTGTGCCCATATACAGTGCCCTGCACCGTTCATTGTGCCCCATAGATGTGCCATATACAGTGCTCTGCACCGTTCACTGTGCCCCATAGATGTGCCATATACAGTGCTCTGCACCGTTCACTGTGCCCCATAGATGTGCCGTATACAGTGCTCTGCACCGTTCACTGTGCCCCATAGATGTGCCATATACAGTGCTCTGCACCGTTCACTGTGCCCCATAGATGTGCCGTATACAGTGCTCTGCACCGTTCACTGTGCCCCATAGATGTGCCATATACAGTGCTCTGCACCGTTCATTGTGCCCCATAGATGTGCCATATACAGTGCTCTGCACCGTTCATTGTGCCCCATAGATGTGCCATATACAGTGCTCTGCACCGTTCACTGTGCCCCATAGATGTGCCGTATACAGTGCTCTGCACCGTTCACTGTGCCCCATAGATGTGCCATATACAGTGCTCTGCACCGTTCACTGTGCCCCATAGATGTGCCATATACAGTGCTCTGCACCGTTCACTGTGCCCCATAGATGTGCCATATACAGTGCTCTGCACCGTTCATTGTGCCCCATAGATGTGCCATATACAGTGCTCTGCACCGTTCACTGTGCCCCATAGATGTGCCATATACAGTGCTCTGCACCGTTCATTGTGCCCCATAGATGTGCCATATACAGTGCTCTGCACCGTTCATTGTGCCCCATAGATGTGCCATATACAGTGCTCTGCACCGTTCACTGTGCCCCATAGATGTGCCATATACAGTGCTCTGCACCGTTCACTGTGCCCCATAGATGTGCCATATACAGTGCTCTGCACCGTTCACTGTGCCCCATAGATGTGCCATATACAGTGCTCTGCACCGTTCACTGTGCCCCATAGATGTGCCATATACAGTGCTCTGCACCGTTCACTGTGCCCCATAGATGTGCCATATACAGTGCTCTGCACCGTTCATTATGCCCCATAGATGTGCCATATACAGTGCTCTGCACCGATCACTGTGCCCCATAGATGTGCCATATACAGTGCTCTGCACCGTTCACTGTGCCCCATAGATGTGCCATATACAGTGCTCTGCACCGTTCATTGTGCCCCATTGCTGTGCCATATACAGTGCTCTGCACCGTTCATTATGCCCCATAGATGTGCCATATACAGTGCTCTGCACCGTTCACTGTGCCCCATAGATGTGCTATATACAGTGCTCTGCACCGTTCACTGTGCCCCATAGATGTGCCATATACAGTGCTCTGCACCGTTCACTGTGCCCCATAGATGTGCCATATACAGTGCTCTGCACCGTTCACTGTGCCCCATAGATGTGCCATATACAGTGCTCTGCACCGTTCACTGTGCCCCATAGATGTGCTATATACAGTGCTCTGCACCGTTCACTGTGCCCCATAGATGTGCCATATACAGTGCTCTGCACCGTTCACTGTGCCCCATAGCTGTGCCATATACAGTGCTCTGCACCGTTCATTGTGCCCCATAGCTGTGCCATATACAGTGCTCTGCACCGTTCACTGTGCCCCATAGATGTGCCATATACGGTGCTCTGCACCGTTCATTGTGCCCCATAGATGTGCCATATACAGTGCTCTGCACCGTTCACTGTGCCCCATAGATGTGCCATATACAGTGCTCTGCACCGTTCACTGTGCCCCATAGATGTGCCATATACAGTGCTCTGCACCGTTCACTGTGCCCCATAGCTGTGCCATATACAGTGCTCTGCACCGTTCACTGTGCCCCATAGATGTGCCATATACAGTGCTCTGCACCGTTCATTGTGCCCCATAGATGTGCCATATACAGTGCTCTGCACCGTTCATTGTGCCCCATATCTGTGCCCATATACAGTGCTCTGCACCGTTCATTGTGCCCCATAGATGTGCCATATACAGTGCTCTGCACCGTTCACTGTGCCCCATAGATGTGCCATATACAGTGCTCTGCACCGTTCACTGTGCCCCATAGATGTGCTATATACAGTGCTCTGCACCGTTCACTATGCCCCATAGATGTGCCATATACAGTGCTCTGCACCGTTCATTGTGCCCCATATCTGTGCCCATATACAGTGCTCTGCACCGTTCACTGTGCCCCATAGATGTGCCATATACGGTGCTCTGCACCGTTCACTGTGCCCCATAGATGTGCCATATACAGTGCTCTGCACCGTTCATTGTGCCCCATAGATGTGCCATATACAGTGCCCTGCACCGTTCATTGTGCCCCATTGCTGTGCCATATACAGTGCTCTGCACCGTTCATTATGCCCCATAGATGTGCCATATACAGTGCTCTGCACCGATCACTGTGCCCCATAGATGTGCCATATACAGTGCTCTGCACCGTTCATTGTGCCCCATAGCTGTGCCATATACAGTGCTCTGCACCGTTCATTGTGCCCCATAGCTGTGCCATATACAGTGCTCTGCACCGTTCACTGTGCCCCATAGATGTGCCATATACAGTGCTCTGCACCGTTCATTGTGCCCCATTGCTGTGCCATATACAGTGCTCTGCACCGTTCATTATGCCCCATAGATGTGCCATATACAGTGCTCTGCACCGTTCACTGTGCCCCATAGCTGTGCCATATACAGTGCTCTGCACCGTTCACTGTGCCCCATAGATGTGCTATATACAGTGCTCTGCACCGTTCACTGTGCCCCATAGATGTGCTATATACAGTGCTCTGCACCGTTCATTGTGCCCCATTGCTGTGCCATATACAGTGCTCTGCACCGTTCATTATGCCCCATAGATGTGCCATATACAGTGCTCTGCACCGTTCACTGTGCCCCATAGATGTGCCATATACAGTGCTCTGCACCGTTCATTGTGCCCCATTGCTGTGCCATATACAGTGCTCTGCACCGTTCATTATGCCCCATAGATGTGCCATATACAGTGCTCTGCACCGTTCACTGTGCCCCATAGATGTGCCATATACAGTGCTCTGCACCGTTCACTGTGCCCCATAGATGTGCCATATACAGTGCTCTGCACCGTTCACTGTGCCCCATAGATGTGCCATATACAGTGCTCTGCACCGTTCACTGTGCCCCATAGATGTGCCATATACAGTGCTCTGCACCGTTCACTGTGCCCCATAGATGTGCTATATACAGTGCTCTGCACCGTTCACTGTGCCCCATAGATGTGCCATATACAGTGCTCTGCACCGTTCACTGTGCCCCATAGATGTGCTATATACAGTGCTCTGCACCGTTCACTGTGCCCCATAGATGTGCCATATACAGTGCTCTGCACCGTTCACTGTGCCCCATAGCTGTGCCATATACAGTGCTCTGCACCGTTCATTGTGCCCCATAGCTGTGCCATATACAGTGCTCTGCACCGTTCACTGTGCCCCATAGATGTGCCATATACGGTGCTCTGCACCGTTCATTGTGCCCCATAGATGTGCCATATACAGTGCTCTGCACCGTTCACTGTGCCCCATAGATGTGCCATATACAGTGCTCTGCACCGTTCACTGTGCCCCATAGATGTGCCATATACAGTGCTCTGCACCGTTCACTGTGCCCCATAGCTGTGCCATATACAGTGCTCTGCACCGTTCACTGTGCCCCATAGCTGTGCCATATACAGTGCTCTGCACCGTTCACTGTGCCCCATAGATGTGCTATATACAGTGCTCTGCACCGTTCACTGTGCCCCATAGATGTGCCATATACAGTGCTCTGCACCGTTCACTGTGCCCCCTAGATGTGCCATATACAGTGCTCTGCACCGTTCACTGTGCCCCATAGATGTGCCATATACAGTGCTCTGCACCGTTCATTGTGCCCCATAGATGTGCCATATACAGTGCTCTGCTCCGTTCACTGTGCCCCATAGATGTGCCATATACAGTGCTCTGCACCGTTCACTGTGCCCCATAGATGTGCCATATACAGTGCTCTGCACCGTTCATTGTGCCCCATAGATGTGCCATATACAGTGCTCTGCTCCGTTCATTGTGCCCCATAGATGTGCCATATACTGTGCTCTGCACCGTTCACTGTGCCCCATAGATGTGCCATATACAGTGCTCTGCACCGTTCACTGTGCCCCATAGATGTGCCATATACAGTGCTCTGCACCGTTCACTGTGCCCCATAGCTGTGCCATATACAGTGCTCTGCACCGTTCACTGTGCCCCATAGATGTGCTATATACAGTGCTCTGCACCGTTCACTGTGCCCCATAGATGTGCCATATACAGTGCTCTGCACCGTTCACTGTGCCCCCTAGATGTGCCATATACAGTGCTCTGCACCGTTCACTGTGCCCCATAGATGTGCCATATACAGTGCTCTGCACCGTTCATTGTGCCCCATAGATGTGCCATATACAGTGCTCTGCACCGTTCATTGTGCCCCATAGATGTGCCATATACAGTGCTCTGCACCGTTCACTGTGCCCCATAGATGTGCCATATACAGTGCTCTGCACCGTTCACTGTGCCCCATAGATGTGCCATATACAGTGCTCTGCACCGTTCACTGTGCCCCATAGCTGTGCCATATACAGTGCTCTGCACCGTTCACTGTGCCCCATAGATGTGCTATATACAGTGCTCTGCACCGTTCACTGTGCCCCATACATGTGCCATATACAGTGCTCTGCACCGTTCACTGTGCCCCATAGATGTGCTATATACAGTGCTCCGCACCGTTCACTGTGCCCCATAGATGTGCCATATACAGTGCTCTGCACCGTTCACTGTGCCCCATTGCTGTGCCCCATATAGTGCTCTGCACCGTTCACTGTGCCCCATAGATGTGCCATATACAGTGCCCTGCACCATTCATTGTGCCCCCTAGATGTGCCATATACAGTGCTCTGCACCGTTCACTGTGCCCCATAGATGTGCCATATACAGTGCTCTGCACCGTTCATTGTGCCCCATAGATGTGCCATATACAGTGCTCTGCACCGTTCATTGTGCCCCATAGATGTGCCATATACAGTGCTCTGCACCGTTCACTGTGCCCCATAGATGTGCCATATACAGTGCTCTGCACCGTTCACTGTGCCCCATAGATGTGCCATATACAGTGCTCTGCACCGTTCATTGTGCCCCATAGATGTGCCATATACAGTGCTCTGCACCGTTCATTGTGCCCCATAGATGTGCCATATACAGTGCTCTGCACCGTTCACTGTGCCCCATAGATGTGCCATATACAGTGCTCTGCACCGTTCACTGTGCCCCATAGATGTGCCATATACAGTGCTCTGCACCGTTCACTGTGCCCCATAGATGTGCCATATACAGTGCTCTGCACCGTTCACTGTGCCCCATAGATGTGCCATATACAGTGCTCTGCACCGTTCACTGTGCCCCATAGATGTGCCATATACAGTGCTCTGCACCGTTCACTGTGCCCCATAGATGTGCCATATACAGTGCTCTGCACCGTTCATTGTGCCCCATAGATGTGCCATATACAGTGCCCTGCACCGTTCACTGTGCCCCATAGATGTGCCATATACAGTGCTCTGCACCGTTCACTGTGCCCCATACATGTGCCATATACAGTGCTCTGCACCGTTCACTGTGCCCCATAGCTGTGCCATATACAGTGCTCTGCACCGTTCACTGTGCCCCATAGCTGTGCCATATACAGTGCTCTGCACCGTTCACTGTGCCCCATAGATGTGCCATATACAGTGCTCTGCACCGTTCACTGTGCCCCATAGCTGTGCCATATACAGTGCTCTGCACCGTTCACTGTGCCCCATAGCTGTGCCATATACAGTGCTCTGCACCGTTCACTGTGCCCCATAGATGTGCCATATACAGTGCTCTGCACCGATCACTGTGCCCCATAGATGTGCCATATACAGTGCCCTGCACCGTTCACTGTGCCCCATAGATGTGCCATATACAGTGCTCTGCACCGTTCACTGTGCCCCATAGCTGTGCCATATACAGTGCTCTGCACCGTTCACTGTGCCCCATAGATGTGCTATATACAGTGCTCTGCACCGTTCACTGTGCCCCATAGATGTGCCATATACAGTGCTCTGCACCGTTCACTGTGCCCCATTGCTGTGCCATATACAGTGCTCTGCACCGTTCATTGTGCCCCATAGATGTGCCATATACAGTGCCCTGCACCGTTCACTGTGCCCCATAGATGTGCCATATACAGTGCTCTGCACCGTTCACTGTGCCTCATACATGTGCCATATACAGTGCTCTGCACCGTTCACTGTGCCCCATACATGTGCCATATACAGTGCTCTGCACCGTTCACTGTGCCCCATAGCTGTGCCATATACAGTGCTCTGCACCGTTCACTGTGCCCCATAGCTGTGCCATATACAGTGCTCTGCACCGTTCACTGTGCCCCATAGATGTGCCATATACAGTGCTCTGCACCGATCACTGTGCCCCATAGATGTGCCATATACAGTGCCCTGCACCGTTCACTGTGCCCCATAGATGTGCCATATACAGTGCTCTGCACCGTTCACTGTGCCCCATAGCTGTGCCATATACAGTGCTCTGCACCGTTCACTGTGCCCCATAGATGTGCTATATACAGTGCTCTGCACCGTTCACTGTGCCCCATAGATGTGCCATATACAGTGCTCTGCACCGTTCACTGTGCCCCATTGCTGTGCCATATACAGTGCTCTGCACCGTTCACTGTGCCCCATAGATGTGCCATATACAGTGCTCTGCACCGTTCACTGTGCCCCATAGATGTGCCATATACAGTGCTCTGCACCGTTCACTGTGCCCCATAGATGTGCCATATACAGTGCTCTGCACCGTTCACTGTGCCCCATAGATGTGCCATATACAGTGCTCTGCACCGTTCATTGTGCCCCATAGATGTGCCATATACAGTGCCCTGCACCGTTCACTGTGCCCCATAGATGTGCCATATACAGTGCTCTGCACCGTTCACTGTGCCCCATAGATGTGCCATATACAGTGCTCTGCACCGTTCACTGTGCCCCATAGATGTGCCATATACAGTGCCCTGCACCGTTCATTGTGCCCCATAGATGTGCCATATACAGTGCTCTGCACCGTTCACTGTGCCCCATATCTGTGCCCATATACAGTGCTCTGCACCGTTCACTGTGCCCCATAGATGTGTCATATACGGTGCTCTGCACCGTTCACTGTGCCCCATAGATGTGCCATATACGGTGCTCTGCACCGTTCACTGTGCCCCATAGATGTGCCATATACAGTGCTCTGCACCGTTCACTGTGCCCCATAGATGTGCCATATACAGTGCTCTGCACCGTTCACTGTGCCCCATAGATGTGCCATATACAGTGCTCTGCACCGTTCCCTGTGCCCCATAGATGTGCCATATACAGTGCCCTGCACCGTTCATTGTGCCCCATAGATGTGCCATATACAGTGCTCTGCACCGTTCACTGTGCCCCATAGATGTGCCATATACAGTGCACTGCACCGTTCACTGTGCCCCATAGATGTGCCATATACAGTGCTCTGCACCGTTCACTGTGCCCCATAGATGTGCCATATACAGTGCACTGCACCGTTCACTGTGCCCCATAGATGTGCCATATACAGTGCTCTGCACCGTTCACTGTGCCCCATAGATGTGCCATATACAGTGCTCTGCACCGTTCATTGTGCCCCATAGATGTGCCATATACAGTGCTCTGCACCGTTCACTGTGCCCCATAGATGTGCCATATACAGTGCTCTGCACCGTTCACTGTGCCCCATAGATGTGCCATATACAGTGCTCTGCACCGTTCATTGTGCCCCATAGATGTGCCATATACAGTGCTCTGCTCCGTTCATTGTGCCCCATAGATGTGCCATATACAGTGCTCTGCACCGTTCACTGTGCCCCATAGATGTGCCATATACAGTGCTCTGCACCGTTCACTGTGCCCCATAGATGTGCCATATACAGTGCTCTGCACCGTTCACTGTGCCCCATAGATGTGCCATATACAGTGCTCTGCTCCGTTCATTGTGCCCCATAGATGTGCCATATACAGTGCTCTGCACCGTTCACTGTGCCCCATAGATGTGCCATATACAGTGCTCTGCACCGTTCACTGTGCCCCATAGATGTGCCATATACAGTGCTCTGCACCGTTCATTGTGCCCCATAGATGTGCCATATACAGTGCTCTGCACCGTTCACTGTGCCCCATAGATGTGCCATATACAGTGCTCTGCACCGTTCACTGTGCCCCATAGATGTGCCATATACAGTGCTCTGCACCGTTCATTGTGCCCCATAGATGTGCCATATACAGTGCTCTGCACCGTTCACTGTGCCCCATAGATGTGCCATATACGGTGCACTGCACCGTTCACTGTGCCCCATAGATGTGCCATATACGGTGCTCTGCACCGTTCACTGTGCCCCATAGATGTGCCATATACAGTGCTCTGCACCGTTCACTGTGCCCCATAGATGTGCCATATACAGTGCTCTGCACCGTTCACTGTGCCCCATAGATGTGCCATATACAGTGCTCTGCACCATTCACTGTGCCCCATAGATGTGCCATATACAGTGCTCTGCACCGTTCACTGTGCCCCATAGATGTGCCATATACAGTGCTCTGCACCGTTCACTGTGCCCCATAGATGTGCCATATACAGTGCTCTGCACCGTTCACTGTGCCCCATAGATGTGCCATATACAGTGCTCTGCACCGTTCACTGTGCCCCATAGATGTGCCATATACAGTGCTCTGCACCGTTCACTGTGCCCCATAGATGTGCCATATACAGTGCCCTGCACCGTTCACTGTGCCCCATAGATGTGCCATATACAGTGCTCTGCACCGTTCACTGTGCCCCATAGATGTGCCATATACAGTGCTCTGCACCGTTCACTGTGCCCCATAGATGTGCCATATACAGTGCTCTGCACCGTTCACTGTGCCCCATAGATGTGCCCCATATACAGTGCTCTGCACCGTTCACTGTGCCCCATAGATGTGCCATATACAGTGCTCTGCACCGTTCACTGTGCCCCATTGCTGTGCCATATACAGTGCTCTGCACCGTTCACTGTGCCCCATAGATGTGCCATATACAGTGCTCTGCACCGTTCACTGTGCCCCATAGATGTGCCATATACAGTGCTCTGCACCGTTCACTGTGCCCCATAGATGTGCCATATACAGTGCTCTGCACCGTTCACTGTGCCCCATAGATGTGCCATATACAGTGCTCTGCACCGTTCCCTGTGCCCCATAGATGTGCCATATACGGTGCACTGCACCGTTCACTGTGCCCCATAGATGTGCCATATACAGTGCTCTGCACCGTTCATTGTGCCCCATAGATGTGCCATATACAGTGCTCTGCACCGTTCACTGTGCCCCATAGATGTGCCATATACAGTGCTCTGCACCGTTCATTGTGCCCCATAGATGTGCCATATACAGTGCTCTGCACCGTTCACTGTGCCCCATAGATGTGCCATATACAGTGCCCTGCACCGTTCACTGTGCTCCATAGATGTGCCATATACAGTGCTCTGCACCGTTCACTGTGCCCCATAGATGTGCCATATACAGTGCTCTGCACCGTTCACTGTGCCCCATAGATGTGCCATATACAGTGCTCTGCACCGTTCACTGTGCCCCATAGATGTGCCATATACAGTGCTCTGCACCGTTCACTGTGCCCCATAGATGTGCCATATACAGTGCTCTGCACCGTTCACTGTGCCCCATAGATGTGCCATATACAGTGCCCTGCACCGTTCACTGTGCCCCATAGATGTGCCATATACAGTGCTCTGCACCGTTCACTGTGCCCCATAGATGTGCCATATACAGTGCTCTGCACCGTTCACTGTGCCCCATAGATGTGCCATATACAGTGCTCTGCACCGTTCACTGTGCCCCATAGATGTGCCCCATATACAGTGCTCTGCACCGTTCACTGTGCCCCATAGATGTGCCATATACAGTGCTCTGCACCGTTCACTGTGCCCCATTGCTGTGCCATATACAGTGCTCTGCACCGTTCACTGTGCCCCATAGATGTGCCATATACAGTGCTCTGCACCGTTCATTGTGCCCCATTGCTGTGCCATATACAGTGCTCTGCACCGTTCATTGTGCCCCATAGATGTGCCATATACAGTGCTCTGCACCGTTCACTGTGCCCCATTGCTGTGCCATATACAGTGCTCTGCACCGTTCACTGTGCCCCATAGATGTGCCATATACAGTGCTCTGCACCGTTCATTGTGCCCCATTGCTGTGCCATATACAGTGCTCTGCACCGTTCATTGTGCCCCATAGATGTGCCATATACAGTGCCCTGCACCGTTCACTGTGCCCCATAGATGTGCCATATACAGTGCTCTGCACCGTTCACTGTGCCCCATAGATGTGCCATATACAGTGCTCTGCACCGTTCACTGTGCCCCATAGATGTGCCATATACAGTGCTCTGCACCGTTCACTGTGCCCCATAGATGTGCCATATACAGTGCCCTGCACCGTTCACTGTGCCCCATAGATGTGCCATATACAGTGCTCTGCACCGTTCACTGTGCCCCATAGATGTGCCATATACAGTGCTCTGCACCGTTCACTGTGCCCCATAGATGTGCCATATACTGTGCTCTGCACCGTTCACTGTGCCCCATAGATGTGCCATATACTGTGCTCTGCACCGTTCACTGTGCCCCATAGATGTGCCATATACAGTGCTCTGCACCGTTCACTGTGCCCCATAGATGTGCCATATACAGTGCTCTGCACCGTTCACTGTGCCCCATAGATGTGCTATATACAGTGCTCTGCACCGTTCACTGTGCCCCATAGATGTGCCATATACAGTGCTCTGCACCGTTCACTGTGCCCCATAGATGTGTCATATACAGTGCTCTGCACCGTTCACTGTGCCCCATAGATGTGCCATATACAGTGCCCTGCACCGTTCACTGTGCCCCATAGATGTGCCATATACAGTGCTCTGCACCGTTCACTGTGCCCCATAGATGTGCCATATACAGTGCTCTGCACCGTTCATTGTGCCCCATAGATGTGCCATATACAGTGCTCTGCACCGTTCACTGTGCCCCATAGATGTGCCATATACAGTGCTCTGCACCGTTCACTGTGCCCCATAGATGTGCCATATACAGTGCTCTGCACCGTTCATTGTGCCCCATAGATGTGCCATATACAGTGCTCTGCACCGTTCACTGTGCCCCATAGATGTGCCATATACAGTGCTCTGCACCGTTCACTGTGCCCCATAGATGTGCCATATACAGTGCTCTGCACCGTTCACTGTGCCCCATAGATGTGCCATATACAGTGCTCTGCACCGTTCACTGTGCCCCATAGATGTGCCATATACAGTGCTCTGCACCGTTCACTGTGCCCCATAGATGTGCCATATACAGTGCTCTGCACCGTTCACTGTGCCCCATAGATGTGCCATATACAGTGCTCTGTACCGATCACTGTGCCCCATAGATGTGCCATATACAGTGCTCTGCACCGTTCACTGTGCCCCATAGATGTGCCATATACAGTGCTCTGTACCGATCACTGTGCCCCATAGATGTGCCATATACAGTGCTCTGCACCGTTCACTGTGCCCCATAGATGTGCCATATACAGTGCTCTGTACCGATCACTGTGCCCCATAGATGTGCCATATACAGTGCTCTGCACCGTTCACTGTGCCCCATAGATGTGCCATATACAGTGCTCTGTACCGATCACTGTGCCCCATAGATGTGCCATATACAGTGCCCTGCACCGTTCACTGTGCCCCATAGCTGTGCCATATACAGTGCTCTGCACCGTTCACTGTGCCCCATAGATGTGCCATATACAGTGCTCTGCACCGTTCACTGTGCCCCATAGATGTGCCATATACAGTGCTCTGCACCGTTCACTGTGCCCCATAGATGTGCCATATACAGTGCTCTGCACCGTTCACTGTGCCCCATAGATGTGCCATATACAGTGCTCTGCACCGTTCACTGTGCCCCATAGATGTGCCATATACAGTGCTCTGCACCGTTCACTGTGCCCCATAGATGTGCCATATACAGTGCTCTGCACCGTTCACTGTGCCCCATAGATGTGCCATATACAGTGCTCTGCACCGTTCACTGTGCCCCATAGATGTGCCATATACAGTGCCCTGCACCGTTCACTGTGCCCCATAGATGTGCCATATACAGTGCTCTGCACCGTTCACTGTGCCCCATAGATGTGCCATATACAGTGCTCTGCACCGTTCATTGTGCCCCATAGATGTGCCATATACAGTGCTCTGCTCCGTTCACTGTGCCCCATAGATGTGCCATATACAGTGCCCTGCACCGTTCACTGTGCTCCATAGATGTGCCATATACAGTGCTCTGCACCGTTCACTGTGCCCCATAGATGTGCCATATACAGTGCTCTGCACCGTTCACTGTGCCCCATAGATGTGCCATATACAGTGCTCTGCACCGTTCACTGTGCCCCATAGATGTGCCATATACAGTGCTCTGCACCGTTCACTGTGCCCCATAGATGTGCCATATACAGTGCTCTGCACTGTTCACTGTGCCCCATAGATGTGCCCATATACAGTGCTCTGCACCGTTCACTGTGCCCCATAGATGTGCCATATACAGTGCTCTGCACCGTTCACTGTGCCCCATAGATGTGCCATATACAGTGCTCTGCACCGTTCACTGTGCCCCATAGATGTGCCATATACAGTGCTCTGCACCGTTCACTGTGCCCCATAGATGTGCCATATACAGTGCTCTGCACTGTTCACTGTGCCCCATAGATGTGCCCATATACAGTGCTCTGCACCGTTCACTGTGCCCCATAGATGTGCCATATACAGTGCTCTGCACCGTTCACTGTGCCCCATAGCTGTGCCATATACAGTGCTCTGCACCGTTCACTGTGCCCCATAGATGTGCCATATACAGTGCTCTGCTCCGTTCACTGTGCCCCATAGATGTGCCTTATACGGTGCTCTGCACCGTTCATTGTGCTCCATAGATGTGCCATATACGGTGCTCTGCACCGTTCACTGTGCCCCATAGATGTGCCATATACAGTGCTCTGCACCGTTCATTGTGCCCCATAGATGTGCTATATACAGTGCTCTGCACCGTTCATTGTGCTCCATAGATGTGCCATATACGGTGCTCTGCACCGTTCACTGTGCCCCATAGATGTGCCATATACAGTGCTCTGCACCGTTCATTGTGCCCCATAGATGTGCCATATACAGTGCTCTGCACCGTTCACTGTGCCCCATAGATGTGCCATATACAGTGCTCTGCACCGTTCACTGTGCCCCATAGATGTGCCATATACTGTGCTCCGCACCGTTCACTGTGCCCCATAGATGTGCCATATACAGTGCCCTGCACCGTTCACTGTGCCCCCTAGCTGTGCCATATACAGTGCTCTGCACCGATCACTGTGCCCCATATCTGTGCCATATACAGTGCTCTGCACCGTTCACTGTGCCCCATAGATGTGCCATATACAGTGCTCTGCACCGTTCACTGTGCCCCATAGATGTGCCATATACTGTGCTCCGCACCGTTCACTGTGCCCCATAGATGTGCCATATACAGTGCTCTGCACCGTTCACTGTGCCCCATTGCTGTGCCATATACAGTGCTCTGCACCATTCACTGTGCCCCATTGCTGTGCCATATACAGTGCCCTGCACTGTTCACTGTGCCCCATTGCTGTGCCATATACAGTGCTCTGCACCATTCACTGTGCCCCATAGATGTGCTCCATATACAGTGCTCTGCACCGTTCACTGTGCCCCATAGATGTGCCATATACAGTGCTCTGCACCGTTCATTGTGCCCCATAGATGTGCCATATACAGTGCTCTGCACCGTTCACTGTGCCCCATAGATGTGCCATATACAGTGCTCTGCACCGTTCATTATGCCCCATTGCTGTGCCATATACAGTGCTCTGCTCCGTTCACTGTGCTCCATAGATGTGCCATATACAGTGCCCTGCACCGTTCATTGTGCCCCATAGATGTGCCATATACAGTGCTCTGCACCGTTCACTGTGCTCCATAGATGTGCCATATACAGTGCCCTGCACCGTTCATTGTGCCCCATAGATGTGCCATATACAGTGCTCTGCACCGTTCACTGTGCCCCATAGATGTGCCATATACTGTGCTCTGCACCGTTCATTATGCCCCATAGATGTGCTCCATATACAGTGCTCTGCACCGTTCACTGTGCCCCATAGATGTGCCATATACAGTGCTCTGCACCGTTCACTGTGCCCCATTGCTGTGCCATATACAGTGCTCTGCACCGTTCACTGTGCCCCATAGATGTGCCATATACAGTGCTCTGCACCGTTCACTGTGCCCCATAGATGTGCCATATACAGTGCTCTGCACCGTTCACTGTGCTCCATAGATGTGCCATATACAGTGCTCTGCACCGTTCACTGTGCCCCATAGATGTGCCATATACAGTGCTCTGCACCGTTCACTGTGCCCCATAGATGTGCCATATACAGTGCTCTGCACCGTTCACTGTGCTCCATAGATGTGCCATATACAGTGCTCTGCACCGTTCACTGTGCCCCATAGATGTGTCATATACAGTGCTCTGCACCGTTCACTGTGCTCCATAGATGTGCCATATACAGTGCTCTGCACCGTTCACTGTGCCCCATAGATGTGCCATATATAGTGCTCTGCACCGTTCACTGTGCTCCATAGATGTGCCATATACAGTGCTCTGCACCGTTCACTGTGCCCCATAGATGTGCCATATACAGTGCTCTGCACCGTTCACTGTGCCCCATAGATGTGCCATATACAGTGCTCTGCACCGTTCACTGTGCCCCATAGATGTGCCATATACTGTGCTCCGCACCGTTCACTGTGCCCCATAGATGTGCCATATACAGTGCCCTGCACCGTTCACTGTGCCCCCTAGCTGTGCCATATACAGTGCTCTGCACCGATCACTGTGCCCCATATCTGTGCCATATACAGTGCTCTGCACCGTTCACTGTGCCCCATAGATGTGCCATATACAGTGCTCTGCACCGTTCACTGTGCCCCATAGATGTGCCATATACAGTGCTCTGCACCGTTCACTGTGCCCCATAGATGTGCCATATACTGTGCTCCGCACCGTTCACTGTGCCCCATAGATGTGCCATATACAGTGCTCTGCACCGTTCACTGTGCCCCATTGCTGTGCCATATACAGTGCTCTGCACCATTCACTGTGCCCCATTGCTGTGCCATATACAGTGCCCTGCACTGTTCACTGTGCCCCATTGCTGTGCCATATACAGTGCTCTGCACCATTCACTGTGCCCCATAGATGTGCTCCATATACAGTGCTCTGCACCGTTCACTGTGCCCCATAGATGTGCCATATACAGTGCTCTGCACCGTTCATTGTGCCCCATAGATGTGCCATATACAGTGCTCTGCACCGTTCACTGTGCCCCATAGATGTGCCATATACAGTGCTCTGCACCGTTCATTATGCCCCATTGCTGTGCCATATACAGTGCTCTGCTCCGTTCACTGTGCTCCATAGATGTGCCATATACAGTGCCCTGCACCGTTCATTGTGCCCCATAGATGTGCCATATACAGTGCTCTGCACCGTTCACTGTGCCCCATAGATGTGTCATATACAGTGCTCTGCACCGTTCACTGTGCTCCATAGATGTGCCATATACAGTGCTCTGCACCGTTCATTGTGCCCCATAGATGTGTCATATACAGTGCTCTGCACCGATCACTGTGCCCCATAGATGTGCCATATACAGTGCTCTGCACCGTTCACTGTGCCCCATAGATGTGCCATATACAGTGCTCTGCACCGTTCATTGTGCCCCATAGATGTGCCATATACAGTGCTCTGCACCGTTCATTGTGCCCCATAGATGTGCCATATACAGTGCTCTGCACCGTTCATTGTGCCCCATAGATGTGCCATATACAGTGCTCTGCACCGTTCACTGTGCCCCATAGATGTGCCATATACAGTGCTCTGCACCGTTCACTGTGCCCCATAGATGTGCCATATACAGTGCTCTGCACCGTTCACTGTGCCCCATAGATGTGCCATATACAGTGCTCTGCACCGTTCATTGTGCCCCATAGATGTGCCATATACAGTGCTCTGCACCGTTCATTGTGCCCCATAGATGTGCCATATACAGTGCTCTGCACCGTTCATTGTGCCCCATAGATGTGCCATATACAGTGCTCTGCACCGTTCACTGTGCCCCATAGATGTGCCATATACAGTGCTCTGCACCGTTCACTGTGCTCCATAGATGTGCCATATACAGTGCTCTGCACCGATCACTGTGCCCCATAGATGTGCCATATACAGTGCTCTGCACCGTTCACTGTGCCCCATAGATGTGCCATATACAGTGCTCTGCACCGTTCACTGTGCCCCATAGATGTGCCATATACAGTGCTCTGCACCGTTCATTGTGCCCCATAGATGTGCCATATACAGTGCTCTGCACCGTTCATTGTGCCCCATAGATGTGCCATATACAGTGCTCTGCACCGTTCATTGTGCCCCATAGATGTGCCATATACAGTGCTCTGCACCGTTCACTGTGCCCCATAGATGTGCCATATACAGTGCTCTGCACCGTTCACTGTGCCCCATAGATGTGCCTTATACAGTGCTCTGCACCGTTCACTGTGCCCCATAGATGTGCCATATACAGTGCTCTGCACCGTTCACTGTGCCCCATAGATGTGCCTTATACAGTGCTCTGCACCGTTCACTGTGCCCCATAGATGTGCCATATACAGTGCTCTGCACCGTTCACTGTGCCCCATAGATGTGCCATATACAGTGCTCTGCACCGTTCACTGTGCCCCATAGATGTGCCATATACAGTGCTCTGCACCGTTCACTGTGCCCCATAGATGTGCCATATACAGTGCTCTGCACCGTTCACTGTGCCCCATAGATGTGCCATATACAGTGCTCTGCACCGTTCACTGTGCCCCATAGATGTGCCATATACAGTGCTCTGCACCGTTCACTGTGCCCCATAGATGTGCCATATACAGTGCTCTGCACCGTTCACTGTGCCCCATAGATGTGCCATATACTGTGCTCTGCACCGTTCACTGTGCCCCATAGATGTGCCATATACAGTGCTCTGCACCGTTCACTGTGCCCCATAGATGTGCCATATACTGTGCTCTGCACCGTTCACTGTGCCCCATAGATGTGCCATATACAGTGCTCTGCACCGTTCACTGTGCCCCATAGATGTGCCATATACAGTGCTCTGCACCGTTCACTGTGCCCCATAGATGTGCCTTATACAGTGCTCTGCACCGTTCACTGTGCCCCATAGATGTGCCATATACAGTGCTCTGCACCGTTCACTGTGCCCCATAGATGTGCCATATACAGTGCTCTGCACCGTTCACTGTGCCCCATAGATGTGCCATATACAGTGCTCTGCACCGTTCACTGTGCCCCATAGATGTGCCATATACAGTGCCCTGCACCGTTCATTGTGCCCCATAGATGTGCCATATACAGTGCTCTGCACCGTTCATTGTGCCCCATAGATGTGCCATATACAGTGCTCTGCACCGTTCACTGTGCCCCATAGATGTGCCATATACAGTGCCCTGCACCGTTCACTGTGCCCCATAGCTGTGCCATATACAGTGCTCTGCACCGTTCACTGTGCCCCATAGATGTGTCATATACAGTGCTCTGCACCGTTCATTGTGCCCCATTGCTGTGCCATATACAGTGCTCTGCACCGTTCATTGTGCCCCATTGCTGTGCCATATACAGTGCTCTGCTCCGTTCATTGTGCCCCATTGCTGTGCCCATATACAGTGCTCTGCTCCGTTCATTGTGCCCCATAGATGTGCCATATACAGTGCTCTGCTCCGTTCATTGTGCCCCATTGCTGTGCCATATACAGTGCTCTGCACCGTTCACTGTGCCCCATAGATGTGCCATATACAGTGCTCTGCACCGTTCACTGTGCCCCATAGCTGTGCCATATACAGTGCTCTGCACCGTTCATTGTGCCCCATAGATGTGCCATATACAGTGCTCTGCACCGTTCATTGTGCCCCATAGATGTGCCATATACAGTGCTCTGCACCGTTCACTGTGCCCCATAGATGTGCCATATACAGTGCTCTGCACCGTTCACTGTGTCCCATAGATGTGCCATATACAGTGCTCTGCACCGTTCATTATGCCCCATTGCTGTGCCATATACAGTGCTCTGCACCGTTCATTGTGCCCCATAGATGTGCCATATACAGTGCTCTGCACCGTTCACTGTGCCCCATAGATGTGCCATATACAGTGCTCTGCACCGTTCACTGTGCCCCATAGATGTGCCATATACAGTGCTCTGCACCGTTCATTATGCCCCATTGCTGTGCCATATACAGTGCTCTGCACCGTTCATTGTGCCCCATAGATGTGCCATATACAGTGCTCTGCACCGTTCATTGTGCCCCATATCTGTGCCCATATACAGTGCTCTGCACCGTTCATTGTGCCCCATAGATGTGCCATATACGGTGCTCTGCACCGTTCATTGTGCCCCATAGATGTGCCCATATACAGTGCTCTGCACCGTTCATTGTGCCCCATATCTGTGCCCATATACAGTGCTCTGCACCGTTCATTGTGCCCCATAGATGTGCCATATACAGTGCTCTGCACCGTTCATTGTGCCCCATATCTGTGCCCATATACAGTGCTCTGCACCGTTCATTGTGCCCCATAGATGTGCCATATACAGTGCTCTGCACCGTTCACTGTGCCCCATAGATGTGCCATATACGGTGCTCTGCTCCGTTCATTGTGCCCCATAGATGTGCCATATACAGTGCTCTGCTCCGTTCATTGTGCCCCATAGCTGTGCCATATACAGTGCTCTGCTCCGTTCATTGTGCCCCATTGCTGTGCCATATACAGTGCTCTGCACCGTTCACTGTGCCCCATAGATGTGCCATATACAGTGCTCTGCACCGTTCACTGTGCCCCATAGCTGTGCCATATACGGTGCTCTGCACCGTTCACTGTGCCCCATATCTGTGCCATATACAGTGCTCTGCACCGTTCACTGTGCCCCATTGCTGTGCCATATACAGTGCTCTGCACCGTTCATCGTGCCCCATTGCTGTGCCATATACAGTGCTCTGCACCGTTCACTGTGCCCCATAGATGTGCCATATACAGTGCTCTGCACCGTTCACTGTGCCCCATAGATGTGCCATATACAGTGCCCTGCACCGTTCATTGTGCCCCATATCTGTGCCATATACAGTGCTCTGCACCGTTCACTGTGCCCCATATCTGTGCCATATACAGTGCTCTGCACCGTTCACTGTGCCCCATTGCTGTGCCATATACAGTGCTCTGCACCGTTCATCGTGCCCCATTGCTGTGCCATATACGGTGCTCTGCACCGTTCACTGTGCCCCATAGATGTGCCATATACAGTGCTCTGCACCGTTCACTGTGCCCCATAGATGTGCCATATACAGTGCTCTGCACCGTTCATTGTGCCCCATATCTGTGCCATATACAGTGCTCTGCACCGTTCATCGTGCCCCATTGCTGTGCCATATACGGTGCTCTGCACCGTTCATTGTGCCCCATAGATGTGCCATATACAGTGCTCTGCACCGTTCACTGTGCCCCATAGATGTGCCATATACAGTGCTCTGCACCGTTCACTGTGCCCCATAGCTGTGCCCATATACAGTGCTCTGCACCGTTCACTGTGCCCCATAGATGTGCCATATACAGTGCTCTGCTCCGTTCACTGTGCCCCATATATGTGCCATATACAGTGCTCTGCACCGTTCATTGTGCCCCATATCTGTGCCATATACAGTGCTCTGCACCGTTCACTGTGCCCCATAGATGTGCCATATACAGTGCTCTGCACCGTTCACTGTGCCCCATAGATGTGCCATATACAGTGCTCTGCACCGTTCATTGTGCCCCATATCTGTGCCATATACAGTGCTCTGCACCGTTCACTGTGCCCCATAGATGTGCCATATACAGTGCTCTGCACCGTTCACTGTGCCCCATAGATGTGCCATATACAGTGCTCTGCACCGTTCACTGTGCCCCATAGATGTGCCATATACAGTGCTCTGCACCGTTCACTGTGCCCCATAGATGTGCCATATACAGTGCTCTGCACCGTTCATTGTGCCCCATATCTGTGCCATATACAGTGCTCTGCACCGTTCACTGTGCCCCATAGATGTGCCATATACAGTGCTCTGCACCGTTCACTGTGCTCCATAGATGTGCCATATACAGTGCTCTGCACCGTTCATTGTGCCCCATAGATGTGCCATATACAGTGCTCTGCACCGTTCACTGTGCCCCATTGCTGTGCCATATACGGTGCTCTGCACCGTTCATTGTGCCCCATAGATGTGCCATATACGGTGCCCTGCACCGTTCACTGTGCCCCATTGCTGTGCCATATACGGTGCTCTGCACCGTTCATTGTGCCCCATAGATGTGCCATATACAGTGCTCTGCACCGTTCACTGTGCCCCATAGATGTGCCATATACAGTGCTCTGCACCGTTCACTGTGCTCCATAGATGTGCCATATACAGTGCTCTGCACCGTTCACTGTGCCCCATTGCTGTGCCATATACGGTGCTCTGCACCGTTCATTGTGCCCCATAGATGTGCCATATACGGTGCCCTGCACCGTTCACTGTGCCCCATTGCTGTGCCATATACGGTGCTCTGCACCGTTCACTGTGCCCCATAGGTGTGCCATATACAGTGCTCTGCACCGTTCACTGTGCCCCATAGATGTGCCATATACAGTGCTCTGCACCGTTCACTGTGCCCCATAGATGTGCCATATACAGTGCTCTGCACCGTTCACTGTGCTCCATAGATGTGCCATATACAGTGCTCTGCACCGTTCACTGTGCCCCATTGCTGTGCCATATACGGTGCTCTGCACCGTTCATTGTGCCCCATAGATGTGCCATATACGGTGCCCTGCACCGTTCACTGTGCCCCATTGCTGTGCCATATACGGTGCCCTGCACCGTTCACTGTGCCCCATAGATGTGCCATATACAGTGCTCTGCACCGTTCATTGTGCCCCATATCTGTGCCCATATACAGTGCTCTGCACCGTTCATTGTGCCCCATAGATGTGCCATATACGGTGCCCTGCACCGTTCACTGTGCCCCATTGCTGTGCCATATACGGTGCTCTGCACCGTTCACTGTGCCCCATAGATGTGCCATATACAGTGCCCTGCACCGTTCACTGTGCCCCATAGATGTGCCATATACAGTGCTCTGCACCGTTCACTGTGCCCCATAGATGTGCCATATACAGTGCTCTACACCGTTCATTGTGCCCCATAGATGTGCCATATACAGTGCCCTGCACCGTTCACTGTGCCCCATAGATGTGCCATATACAGTGCTCTGCTCCGTTCATTGTGCCCCATTGCTGTGCCATATACGGTGCTCTGCACCGTTCACTGTGCCCCATAGATGTGCCATATATGGTGCCCTGCACCGTTCATTGTGCCCCATTGCTGTGCCATATACAGTGCTCTGCACCGTTCACTGTGCCCCATAGATGTGCCATATACAGTGCTCTGCACCGTTCACTGTGCCCCATTGCTGTGCCATATACAGTGCCCTGCACCGTTCACTGTGCCCCATAGATGTGCCATATACAGTGCTCTGCACCGTTCACTGTGCCCCATATCTGTGCCCATATACAGTGCTCTGCACCGTTCACTGTGCCCCATAGATGTGCCATATACAGTGCTCTGCACCGTTCACTGTGCCCCATAGATGTGTCATATACAGTGCTCTGCACCGTTCACTGTGCCCCATAGATGTGCCATATACAGTGCTCTGCACCGTTCACTGTGCCCCATAGATGTGCCATATACAGTGCTCTGCACCGTTCACTGTGCCCCATATCTGTGCCCATATACGGTGCTCTGCTCCGTTCATTGTGCCCCATTGCTGTGCCATATACAGTGCTCTGCACCGTTCACTGTGCCCCATAGATGTGTCCATATACAGTGCTCTGCACCGTTCACTGTGCCCCATATCTGTGCCATATACAGTGCTCTGCACCGTTCACTGTGCCCCATAGATGTGCCATATACAGTGCTCTGCTCCGTTCATTGTGCCCCATAGATGTGCCATATACAGTGCTCTGCACCGTTCATTGTGCCCCATAGATGTGCCATATACAGTGCTCTGCACCGTTCACTGTGCCCCATAGATGTGCCATATACAGTGCTCTGCACCGTTCATTGTGCCCCATAGATGTGCCATATACAGTGCTCTGCACCGTTCACTGTGCCCCATAGATGTGCCATATACAGTGCCCTGCACCGTTCACTGTGCCCCATAGCTGTGCCATATACAGTGCTCTGCACCGTTCACTGTGCCCCATAGATGTGCCATATACAGTGCTCTGCACCGTTCACTGTGCCCCATAGATGTGCCATATACAGTGCTCTGCACCGTTCATTGTGCCCCATAGATGTGCCATATACAGTGCTCTGCACCGTTCACTGTGCCCCATAGATGTGCCATATACAGTGCCCTGCACCGTTCACTGTGCCCCATAGCTGTGCCATATACAGTGCTCTGCACCGTTCACTGTGCCCCATAGATGTGCCATATACAGTGCTCTGCACCGTTCACTGTGCCCCATAGATGTGCCATATACAGTGCTCTGCACCGTTCATTGTGCCCCATAGATGTGCCATATACAGTGCTCTGCACCGTTCACTGTGCCCCATAGATGTGCCATATACGGTGCTCTGCACCGTTCATTGTGCCCCATAGATGTGCCCATATACGGTGCTCTGCACTGTTCATTGTGCCCCATATCTGTGCCCATATACGGTGCTCTGCTCCGTTCATTGTGCCCCATAGATGTGCCATATACAGTGCTCTGCTCCGTTCATTGTGCCCCATTGCTGTGCCATATATGGTGCCCTGCACCGTTCATTGTGCCCCATAGATGTGCCATATACAGTGCTCTGCACCGTTCATTGTGCCCCATATCTGTGCCCATATACAGTGCTCTGCACCGTTCACTGTGCCCCATAGCTGTGCCATATACAGTGCTCTGCTCCGTTCATTGTGCCCCATTGCTGTGCCATATACAGTGCTCTGCACCGTTCATTGTGCCCCATAGATGTGCCATATACAGTGCTCTGCACCGTTCACTGTGCCCCATAGATGTGCCATATACAGTGCTCTGCACCGTTCATTATGCCCCATTGCTGTGCCATATACAGTGCTCTGCACCGTTCACTGTGCCCCATAGATGTGCCATATACAGTGCTCTGCACCGTTCATTGTGCCCCATAGATGTGCCATATACAGTGCTCTGCTCCGTTCATTGTGCCCCATTGCTGTGCCATATATGGTGCCCTGCACCGTTCATTGTGCCCCATTGCTGTGCCATATACAGTGCTCTGCACCGTTCACTGTGCCCCATAGATGTGCCATATACAGTGCTCTGCACCGTTCACTGTGCCCCATAGCTGTGCCATATACAGTGCTCTGCACCGTTCATTGTGCCCCATTGCTGTGCCATATACAGTGCTCTGCACCGTTCACTGTGCCCCATAGATGTGCCATATACGGTGCTCTGCACCGTTCACTGTGCCCCATAGATGTGCCATATACGGTGCTCTGCACCGTTCACTGTGCCCCATAGATGTGCCATATACAGTGCTCTGCACCGTTCATTGTGCCCCATTGCTGTGCCATATACGGTGCTCTGCACCGTTCACTGTGCCCCATAGATGTGCCATATACGGTGCTCTGCACCGTTCACTGTGCCCCATAGATGTGCCATATACAGTGCTCCGCACCGTTCACTGTGCCCCATAGATGTGCCATATACAGTGCTCTGCACCGTTCATTGTGCCCCATATCTGTGCCATATACGGTGCTCTGCACCGTTCACTGTGCCCCATATCTGTGCCATATACAGTGCTCTGCACCGTTCATCGTGCCCCATTGCTGTGCCATATACGGTGCTCTGCACCGTTCACTGTGCCCCATAGATGTGCCATATACAGTGCCCTGCACCGTTCACTGTGCCCCATAGATGTGCCATATACAGTGCTCTGCACCGTTCACTGTGCCCCATAGATGTGCCATATACAGTGCTCTGCACCGTTCACTGTGCCCCATAGATGTGCCATATACAGTGCTCTGCACCGTTCACTGTGCCCCATAGATGTGCTATATACAGTGCTCTGCACCGTTCACTGTGCCCCATAGATGTGCCATATACAGTGCCCTGCACCGTTCACTGTGCCCCATAGATGTGCCATATACAGTGCTCTGCACCGTTCACTGTGCCCCATAGATGTGCTATATACAGTGCTCTGCACCGTTCACTGTGCCCCATAGATGTGCTATATACAGTGCTCTGCACCGTTCACTGTGCCCCATTGCTGTGCCATATACAGTGCTCTGCACCGTTCATTGTGCCCCATAGATGTGCCATATACAGTGCTCTGCACCGTTCATTGTGCCCCATAGATGTGCCATATACAGTGCTCTGCACCGTTCATCGTGCCCCATTGCTGTGCCATATACGGTGCTCTGCACCGTTCATTGTGCCCCATAGATGTGCCATATACAGTGCTCTGCACCGTTCACTGTGCCCCACAGATGTGCCATATACAGTGCTCTGCACCGTTCATTGTGCCCCATAGATGTGCCATATACAGTGCTCTGCACCGTTCACTGTGCCCCATAGCTGTGCCCATATACAGTGCTCTGCACCGTTCACTGTGCCCCATAGATGTGCCATATACAGTGCTCTGCACCGTTCATTGTGCCCCATATCTGTGCCATATACAGTGCTCTGCACCGTTCACTGTGCCCCATAGATGTGCCATATACAGTGCTCTGCACCGTTCATTGTGCCCCATAGATGTGCCATATACAGTGCTCTGCACCGTTCATTGTGCCCCATATCTGTGCCATATACAGTGCTCTGCACCGTTCACTGTGCCCCATAGATGTGCCATATACAGTGCTCTGCACCGTTCATTGTGCTCCATAGATGTGCCATATACAGTGCTCTGCACCGTTCCCTGTGCCCCATTGCTGTGCCATATACGGTGCTCTGCACCGTTCATTGTGCCCCATAGATGTGCCATATACGGTGCCCTGCACCGTTCACTGTGCCCCATTGCTGTGCCATATACGGTGCTCTGCACCGTTCATTGTGCCCCATAGATGTGCCATATACGGTGCCCTGCACCGTTCACTGTGCCCCATTGCTGTGCCATATACGGTGCCCTGCACCGTTCACTGTGCCCCATAGATGTGCCATATACAGTGCTCTGCACCGTTCACTGTGCCCCATAGATGTGCCATATACAGTGCTCTGCACCGTTCATTGTGCCCCATAGATGTGCCATATACAATGCTCTGCACCGTTCACTGTGCCCCATAGATGTGCCATATACAGTGCTCTGCACCGTTCACTGTGCCCCATAGATGTGCCATATACAGTGCTCTGCACCGTTCACTGTGCCCCATAGATGTGCCATATACAGTGCTCTGCACCGTTCACTGTGCCCCATAGATGTGCCATATACTGTGCTCTGCACCGTTCACTGTGCTCCATAGATGTGCCATATACAGTGCTCTGCACCGTTCATTGTGCCCCATAGATGTGCCATATACAGTGCTCTGCACCGTTCACTGTGCCCCATAGATGTGCCATATACAGTGCTCTGCACCGTTCACTGTGCCCCATAGATGTGCCATATACAGTGCTCTGCACCGTTCACTGTGCCCCATAGATGTGCCATATACTGTGCTCTGCACCGTTCACTGTGCCCCATAGATGTGCCATATACAGTGCTCTGCACCGTTCACTGTGCCCCATAGATGTGCCATATACAGTGCTCTGCACCGTTCACTGTGCCCCATAGATGTGCCATATACAGTGCTCTGCACCGTTCACTGTGCCCCATAGATGTGCCATATACTGTGCTCTGCACCGTTCACTGTGCCCCATAGATGTGCCATATACAGTGCTCTGCACCGTTCACTGTGCCCCATAGATGTGCCATATACAGTGCTCTGCACCGTTCATTGTGCCCCATAGATGTGCCATATACAGTGCTCTGCACCGTTCACTGTGCCCCATAGATGTGCCATATACAGTGCTCTGCACCGTTCATTGTGCCCCATAGATGTGCCATATACAGTGCTCCGCACCGTTCACTGTGCCCCATAGATGTGCCATATACAGTGCTCTGCACCGTTCACTGTGCCCCATAGATGTGCCATATACAGTGCTCTGCACCGTTCACTGTGCCCCATAGATGTGCCATATACAGTGCTCTGCACCGATCACTGTGCCCCATAGATGTGCCATATACAGTGCTCTGCACCGTTCACTGTGCCCCATAGATGTGCCATATACAGTGCTCTGCACCGTTCACTGTGCCCCATAGATGTGCCATATACAGTGCTCTGCACCGTTCACTGTGCCCCATAGATGTGCCATATACAGTGCTCTGCACCGTTCACTGTGCCCCATAGATGTGCCATATACTGTGCTCTGCACCGTTCACTGTGCCCCATAGATGTGCCATATACAGTGCTCTGCACCGTTCACTGTGCCCCATAGATGTGCCATATACAGTGCTCTGCACCGTTCACTGTGCCCCATAGATGTGCCATATACAGTGCCCTGCACCGTTCACTGTGCCCCATAGATGTGCCATATACAGTGCTCTGCACCGTTCATTGTGCCCCATAGATGTGCCATATACAGTGCTCTGCACCGTTCACTGTGCCCCATAGATGTGCCATATACAGTGCTCTGCACCGTTCATTGTGCCCCATAGATGTGTCATATACAGTGCTCTGCACCGTTCACTGTGCCCCATAGATGTGCCATATACAGTGCCCTGCACCGTTCACTGTGCCCCATAGATGTGCCATATACAGTGCTCTGCACCGTTCACTGTGCCCCATAGATGTGTCATATACAGTGCTCTGCACCGTTCACTGTGCTCCATAGATGTGTCATATACAGTGCTCTGCACCGTTCACTGTGCCCCATAGATGTGCCATATACAGTGCCCTGCACCGTTCACTGTGCCCCATAGATGTGCCATATACAGTGCTCTGCACCGTTCACTGTGCCCCATAGATGTGCCATATACAGTGCTCTGCACCGTTCACTGTGCCCCATAGATGTGCCATATACAGTGCTCTGCACCGTTCACTGTTCCCCATAGATGTGCCATATACGGTGCTCTGCACCGTTCACTGTGCCCCATAGATGTGCCATATACAGTGCTCTGCACCGTTCACTGTTCCCCATAGATGTGCCATATACGGTGCTCTGCACCGTTCACTGTGCCCCATAGATGTGCCATATACGGTGCTCTGCACCGTTCACTGTGCCCCATAGATGTGCCATATACAGTGCTCTGCACCGTTCATTGTGCCCCATAGATGTGCCATATACAGTGCTCTGCACCGTTCACTGTGCCCCATAGATGTGCCATATACAGTGCTCTGCACCGTTCACTGTGCTCCATAGATGTGTCATATACAGTGCTCTGCACCGTTCACTGTGCCCCATAGATGTGCCATATACTGTGCTCTGCACCGTTCACTGTGCCCCATAGATGTGCCATATACAGTGCTCTACACCGTTCACTGTGCCCCATAGATGTGCCATATACAGTGCTCTGCACCGTTCACTGTTCCCCATAGATGTGCCATATACGGTGCTCTGCACCGTTCACTGTGCCCCATAGATGTGCCATATACGGTGCTCTGCACCGTTCACTGTGCCCCATAGATGTGTCCTATACAGTGCTCTGCACCGTTCACTGTGCTCCATAGATGTGCCATATACGGTGCTCTGCACCGTTCACTGTGCCCCATAGATGTGTCATATACAGTGCTCTGCACCGTTCACTGTGCTCCATAGATGTGCCATATACGGTGCTCTGCACCGTTCACTGTGCCCCATAGATGTGTCATATACAGTGCTCTGCACCGTTCACTGTGCCCCATAGATGTGCCATATACAGTGCTCTGCACCGTTCACTGTGCCCCATAGATGTGCCATATACAGTGCTCTGCACCGTTCACTGTTCCCCATAGATGTGCCATATACGGTGCTCTGCACCGTTCACTGTGCCCCATAGATGTGCCATATACGGTGCTCTGCACCGTTCACTGTGCCCCATAGATGTGCCATATACAGTGCTCTGCACCGTTCATTGTGCCCCATAGATGTGCCATATACAGTGCTCTGCACCGTTCACTGTGCTCCATAGATGTGTCATATACAGTGCTCTGCACCGTTCACTGTGCCCCATAGATGTGCCATATACAGTGCTCTGCACCGTTCACTGTTCCCCATAGATGTGCCATATACGGTGCTCTGCACCGTTCACTGTGCCCCATAGATGTGCCATATACAGTGCTCTGCACCGTTCACTGTGCCCCATAGATGTGCCATATACAGTGCTCTGCACCGTTCACTGTGCCCCATAGATGTGCCATATACAGTGCTCTGCACCGTTCACTGTTCCCCATAGATGTGCCATATACGGTGCTCTGCACCGTTCACTGTGCCCCATAGATGTGCCATATACAGTGCTCTGCACCGTTCACTGTGCCCCATAGATGTGCCATATACAGTGCTCTGCACCGTTCACTGTGCCCCATAGATGTGCCATATACGGTGCTCTGCACCGTTCACTGTGCCCCATAGATGTGCCATATACAGTGCTCTGCACCGTTCACTGTGCCCCATAGATGTGCCATATACAGTGCTCTGCACCGTTCACTGTGCCCCATAGATGTGCCATATACAGTGCTCTGCACCGTTCACTGTGCCCCATAGATGTGCCATATACAGTGCCCTGCACCGTTCACTGTGCCCCATAGATGTGCCCATATACAGTGCTCTGCACCGTTCACTGTGCCCCATAGATGTGCCATATACAGTGCTCCGCACCGTTCACTGTGCCCCATAGATGTGCCATATACAGTGCTCCGCACCGTTCACTGTGCCCCATAGATGTGCCATATACAGTGCTCTGCACCGTTCATTGTGCCCCATAGATGTGCCATATACAGTGCTCTGCACCGTTCACTGTGCCCCATAGATGTGCCATATACAGTGCCCTGCACCGTTCATTGTGCCCCATAGATGTGCCATATACAGTGCCCTGCACCGTTCACTGTGCCCCATAGATGTGCCATATACAGTGCTCTGCACCGTTCACTGTGCCCCATAGATGTGCCATATACAGTGCTCTGCACCGTTCACTGTGCCCCATAGATGTGCCATATACAGTGCTCTGCACCGTTCACTGTGCCCCATAGATGTGCCATATACAGTGCTCTGCACCGTTCACTGTGCCCCATAGCTGTGCCATATACAGTGCTCTGCACCGTTCACTGTGCCCCATAGCTGTGCCATATACAGTGCTCTGCACCGTTCATTGTGCCCCATAGATGTGCCATATACAGTGCTCTGCACCGTTTATCGTGCCCCATTGCTGTGCCATATACAGTGCTCTGCACCGTTCACTGTGCCCCATAGATGTGCCATATACAGTGCTCTGCACCGTTCATTGTGCCCCATAGATGTGCCATATACAGTGCTCTGCACCGTTCACTGTGCCCCATAGATGTGCCATATACAGTGCTCTGCACCATTCACTGTGCCCCATAGATGTGCCATATACAGTGCTCTGCACCGTTCATTGTGCCCCATAGATGTGCCATATACAGTGCTCTGCACCGTTCACTGTGCCCCATAGATGTGCCATATACAGTGCTCTGCACCGTTCACTGTGCCCCATATCTGTGCCCATATACAGTGCTCTGCACCGTTCACTGTGCCCCATAGATGTGCCATATACCGTGCTCTGCACCGTTCATTGTGCCCCATTGCTGTGCCATATATGGTGCCCTGCACCGTTCACTGTGCCCCATAGATGTGCCATATACAGTGCTCTGCACCGTTCACTGTGCCCCATAGATGTGCCATATACAGTGCTCTGCACCGTTCACTGTGCCCCATAGATGTGCCATATACAGTGCTCTGCACCGTTCACTGTGCCCCATAGATGTGCCATATACAGTGCTCTGCACCGTTCATTGTGCCCCATAGATGTGCCATATACAGTGCTCTGCACCGTTCACTGTGCCCCATAGATGTGCCATATACAGCGCTCTGCACCGTTCACTGTGCCCCATAGATGTGCCATATACAGTGCTCTGCACCGTTCACTGTGCCCCATAGATGTGCCATATACAGTGCTCTGTACCGTTCACTGTGCCCCATAGATGTGCCATATACAGTGCTTTGCACCGTTCACTGTGCCCCATAGATGTGCCATATACAGTGCTCTGCACCGTTCACTGTGCCCCATATCTGTGCCCATATACGGTGCTCTGCTCCGTTCATTGTGCCCCATTGCTGTGCCATATACAGTGCTCTGCACCGTTCACTGTGCCCCATAGATGTGCCATATACAGTGCTCTGCACCGTTCATTGTGCCCCATAGATGTGCCATATACGGTGCCCTGCACCGTTCATTGTGCCCCATTGCTGTGCCATATACAGTGCTCTGCTCCGTTCACTGTGCCCCATTGCTGTGCCATATACAGTGCTCTGCACCGTTCACTGTGCCCCATATCTGTGCCCATATACAGTGCCCTGCACCGTTCATTGTGCCCCATAGATGTGCCATATACAGTGCTCTGCACCGTTCATCGTGCCCCATTGCTGTGCCCATATACAGTGCTCTGCACCGTTCATTGTGCCCCATATCTGTGCCCATATACAGTGCCCTGCACCGTTCACTGTGCCCCATAGATGTGCCATATACAGTGCTCTGCACCGTTCACTGTGCCCCATAGATGTGCCATATACAGTGCTCTGCACCGTTCATTGTGCCCCATAGATGTGCCATATACAGTGCTCTGCTCCGTTCACTGTGCCCCATAGATGTGCCATATACAGTGCTCTGCACCGTTCATTGTGCCCCATAGATGTGCCATATACAGTGCTCTGCTCCGTTCACTGTGCCCCATAGATGTGCCATATACAGTGCTCTGCACCGTTCATTGTGCCCCATAGATGTGCCATATACAGTGCTCTGCACCGTTCACTGTGCCCCATAGATGTGCCATATACAGTGCCCTGCACCGTTCATTGTGCCCCATAGATGTGCCATATACAGTGCTCTGCACCGTTCATTGTGCCCCATAGATGTGCCCATATACAGTGCCCTGCACCGTTCATTGTGCCCCATAGATGTGCCATATACAGTGCTCTGCACCGTTCACTGTGCCCCATAGATGTGCCATATACAGTGCTCTGCACCGTTCACTGTGCCCCATAGATGTGCCATATACAGTGCTCTGCACCGTTCACTGTGCCCCATAGATGTGCCATATACAGTGCCCTGCACCGTTCACTGTGCCCCATAGATGTGCTATATACAGTGCTCTGCACCGTTCACTGTGCCCCATAGATGTGCCATATACAGTGCTCTGCACCATTCACTGTGCCCCATAGATGTGCCATATACAGTGCTCTGCACCGTTCATTGTGCCCCATAGATGTGCCATATACAGTGCTCTGCACCGTTCATTGTGCCCCATAGATGTGCCATATACAGTGCTCTGCACCGTTCATTGTGCCCCATAGATGTGCCATATACAGTGCTCTGCACCGTTCATTGTGCCCCATAGATGTGCCATATACAGTGCCCTGCACCGTTCACTGTGCCCCATAGATGTGCCATATACAGTGCTCTGCACCATTCACTGTGCCCCATAGATGTGCCATATACAGTGCTCTGCACCGTTCATTGTGCCCCATAGATGTGCCATATACAGTGCTCTGCACCGTTCATTGTGCCCCATAGATGTGCCATATACAGTGCTCTGCACCGTTCACTGTGCCCCATAGCTGTGCCATATACAGTGCTCTGCACCGTTCACTGTGCCCCATAGATGTGCCATATACAGTGCTCTGCACCGTTCATTGTGCCCCATATCTGTGCCCATATACAGTGCCCTGCACCGTTCATTGTGCCCCATAGATGTGCCATATACAGTGCTCTGCACCGTTCATTGTGCCCCATATCTGTGCCCATATACAGTGCCCTGCACCGTTCATTGTGCCCCATAGATGTGCCATATACAGTGCTCTGCACCGTTCATCGTGCCCCATAGATGTGCCATATACAGTGCTCTGCACCGTTCATTGTGCCCCATAGATGTGCCATATACGGTGCTCTGCACCGTTCACTGTGCCCCATAGATGTGCCATATACAGTGCTCTGCACCGTTCACTGTGCCCCATAGATGTGCCATATACAGTGCTCTGCACCGTTCATTGTGCCCCATAGATGTGCCATATACAGTGCTCTGCACCGTTCACTGTGCCCCATAGATGTGCCATATACAGTGCTCCGCACCGTTCACTGTGCCCCATAGATGTGCCATATACAGTGCTCTGCACCGTTCATTGTGCCCCATAGATGTGCCATATACAGTGCTCTGCACCGTTCACTGTGCCCCATAGATGTGCCATATACGGTGCTCTGCACCGTTCACTGTGCCCCATAGATGTGCCATATACAGTGCTCTGCACCGTTCACTGTGCCCCATAGATGTGCCATATACAGTGCTCTGCACCGTTCACTGTGCCCCATAGATGTGCCATATACAGTGCTCTGCACCGTTCACTGTGCCCCATAGATGTGCCATATACAGTGCTCTACACCGTTCACTGTGCCCCATAGATGTGCCATATACAGTGCCCTGCACCGTTCACTGTGCCCCATAGATGTGCCATATACAGTGCTCTGCACCGTTCATTGTGCCCCATAGATGTGCCATATACAGTGCTCTGCACCGTTCACTGTGCCCCATAGATGTGCCATATACAGTGCTCTGCACCGTTCACTGTGCCCCATAGATGTGCCATATACAGTGCCCTGCACCGTTCACTGTGCCCCATAGATGTGCCATATACAGTGCTCTACACCGTTCACTGTGCCCCATAGATGTGCCATATACAGTGCTCTGCACCGTTCATTGTGCCCCATAGATGTGCCATATACAGTGCTCTACACCGTTCACTGTGCCCCATAGATGTGCCATATACAGTGCTCCGCACCGTTCACTGTGCCCCATAGATGTGCCATATACAGTGCTCTGCACCGTTCACTGTGCCCCATAGATGTGCCATATACAGTGCTCCGCACCGTTCACTGTGCCCCATAGATGTGCCATATACAGTGCTCTGCACCGTTCATTGTGCCCCATTGCTGTGCCATATACAGTGCCCTGCACCGTTCACTGTGCCCCATAGATGTGCCATATACAGTGCTCTGCACCGTTCACTGTGCCCCATAGATGTGCCATATACAGTGCTCTGCACCGTTCACTGTGCCCCATAGATGTGCCATATACAGTGCTCCGCACCGTTCACTGTGCCCCATAGATGTGCCATATACAGTGCTCCGCACCGTTCACTGTGCCCCATAGATGTGCCATATACAGTGCTCTGCACCGTTCATTGTGCCCCATTGCTGTGCCATATACAGTGCCCTGCACCGTTCACTGTGCCCCATAGATGTGCCATATACAGTGCTCTGCACCGTTCACTGTGCCCCATAGATGTGCCATATACAGTGCTCTGCACCGTTCACTGTGCCCCATAGATATGCCATATACAGTGCTCCGCACCGTTCACTGTGCCCCATAGATGTGCCATATACAGTGCTCCGCACCGTTCACTGTGCCCCATAGATGTGCCATATACAGTGCTCTGCACCGTTCACTGTGCCCCATAGATGTGCCATATACGGTGCTCTGCACCATTCACTGTGTCCCATAGATGTGTCATATACAGTGCTCTGCACCGTTCATTGTGCCCCATTGCTGTGCCATATACAGTGCCCTGCACCGTTCATTGTGCCCCATAGATGTGCCATATACAGTGCTCTGCACCGTTCACTGTGCCCCATAGATGTGCCATATACAGTGCTCTGCACCGTTCACTGTGCCCCATAGATGTGCCATATACAGTGCCCTGCACCGTTCATTGTGCCCCATAGATGTGCCATATACAGTGCTCTGCACCGTTCACTGTGCCCCATAGATGTGCCATATACAGTGCCCTGCACCGTTCATTGTGCCCCATAGATGTGCCATATACAGTGCCCTGCACCGTTCACTGTGCCCCATAGATGTGCCATATACAGTGCTCTGCACCGTTCACTGTGCCCCATAGATGTGCCATATACAGTGCTCTGCACCGTTCACTGTGCCCCATAGATGTGCCATATACAGTGCTCTGCACCGTTCATTGTGCCCCATAGATGTGCCATATACAGTGCTCTGCACCGTTCACTGTGCCCCATAGATGTGCCATATACAGTGCCCTGCACCGTTCATTGTGCCCCATAGATGTGCCATATACAGTGCCCTGCACCGTTCACTGTGCCCCATAGATGTGCCATATACAGTGCTCTGCACCGTTCACTGTGCCCCATAGATGTGCCATATACAGTGCCCTGCACCGTTCATTGTGCCCCATAGATGTGCCATATACAGTGCCCTGCACCGTTCACTGTGCCCCATAGATGTGCCATATACAGTGCTCTACACCGTTCACTGTGCCCCATAGATGTGCCATATACAGTGCTCTGCACCGTTCACTGTGCCCCATAGATGTGCCATATACGGTGCTCTGCACCGTTCACTGTGCCCCATAGATGTGCCATATACGGTGCTCTGCACCGTTCACTGTGCCCCATAGATGTGCCATATACAGTGCTCTACACCGTTCACTGTGCCCCATAGATGTGCCATATACAGTGCTCTGCACCGTTCACTGTGCCCCATAGATGTGCCATATACGGTGCTCTGCACCGTTCACTGTGCTCCATAGATGTGCCATATACAGTGCTCTGCACCGTTCACTGTGCCCCATAGATGTGTCATATACAGTGCTCTGCACCGTTCATTGTGCCCCATTGCTGTGCCATATACAGTGCTCTGCACCGTTCACTGTGCCCCATAGATGTGCCATATACAGTGCCCTGCACCGTTCATTGTGCTCCATAGATGTGCCATATACAGTGCTCTGCACCGTTCACTGTGCCCCATAGCTGTGCCATATACAGTGCCCTGCACCGTTCACTGTGCCCCATAGATGTGCCATATACAGTGCCCTGCACCGTTCACTGTGCCCCATAGATGTGCCATATACAGTGCCCTGCACCGTTCACTGTGCCCCATAGATGTGCCATATACAGTGCCCTGCACCGTTCACTGTGCCCCATAGATGTGCCATATACGGTGCTCTGCACCGTTCACTGTGCCCCATTGCTGTGCCATATACAGTGCTCTGCACCGTTCACTGTGCCCCATTGCTGTGCCATATACAGTGCTCTGCACCGTTCACTGTGCCCCATAGATGTGCCATATACAGTGCCCTGCACCGTTCACTGTGCCCCATTGCTGTGCCATATACAGTGCCCTGCACCGTTCACTGTGCCCCATAGATGTGCCATATACAGTGCTCTGCACCGTTCACTGTGCCCCATAGATGTGCCATATACAGTGCTCTGCACCGTTCACTGTGCCCCATTGCTGTGCCATATACGGTGCTCTGCACCGTTCACTGTGCCCCATAGATGTGCCATATACAGTGCTCTGCACCGTTCACTGTGCCCCATTGCTGTGCCATATACGGTGCTCTGCACCGTTCACTGTGCCCCATAGATGTGCCATATACAGTGCCCTGCACCGTTCACTGTGCCCCATATCTGTGCCCATATACAGTGCTCTGCACCGTTCACTGTGCCCCATAGATGTGCCATATACAGTGCCCTGCACCGTTCACTGTGCCCCATATCTGTGCCCATATACAGTGCTCTGCACCGTTCACTGTGCCCCATTGCTGTGCCATATACAGTGCTCTGCACCGTTCACTGTGCCCCATTGCTGTGCCATATACAGTGCCCTGCACCGTTCACTGTGCCCCATAGATGTGCCATATACAGTGCTCTGCACCGTTCATTGTGCCCCATTGCTGTGCCATATACAGTGCTCTGCACCGTTTACTGTGCCCCATAGATGTGCCATATACGGTGCTCTGCACCGTTCATTGTGCCCCATAGATGTGCCATATACAGTGCTCTGCACCGTTTACTGTGCCCCATAGATGTGCCATATACAGTGCTCTGCACCGTTCATCGTGCCCCATTGCTGTGCCATATACAGTGCTCTGCACCGTTCACTGTGCCCCATAGATGTGCCATATACAGTGCTCTGCACCGTTCATCGTGCCCCATAGATGTGTCATATACAGTGCCCTGCACCGTTCACTGTACCCCATAGATGTGCCATATACAGTGCTCTGCACCGTTCACTGTGCCCCATAGATGTGCCATATACAGTGCCCTGCACCGTTCATTGTGCCCCATAGATGTGCCATATACAGTGCTCTGCACCGTTCATTGTGCCCCATAGATGTGTCATATACAGTGCCCTGCACCGTTCACTGTACCCCATAGATGTGCCATATACAGTGCCCTGCACCGTTCATTGTGCCCCATAGATGTGCCATATAGTGCTCTGTACCGTTCACTGTGCCCCATAGATGTGCCATATACAGTGCTCTGCACCGTTCACTGTGCCCCATAGATGTGCCATATACAGTGCTCTGCACCGTTCACTGTGCCCCATAGATGTGCCATATACAGTGCTCTGCACCGTTCACTGTGCCCCATAGATGTGCCATATACAGTGCTCTGCACCGTTCACTGTGCCCCATAGATGTGCCATATACAGTGCTCTGCACCGTTCACTGTGCCCCATAGATGTGCCATATACAGTGCTCTGCACCGTTCACTGTGCCCCATAGATGTGCCATATACAGTGCTCTGCACCGTTCATTGTGCCCCATTGCTGTGCCATATACAGTGCTCTGCACCGTTCACTGTGCCCCATAGATGTGCCATATACAGTGCTCTGCGCCGTTCACTGTGCCCCATAGATGTGCCATATACAGTGCTCTGCACCGTTCACTGTGCCCCATAGATGTGCCATATACAGTGCTCTGCACCGTTCACTGTGCCCCATAGATGTGCCATATACAGTGCTCTGCACCGTTCACTGTGCCCCATAGATGTGCCATATACAGTGCTCTGCACCGTTCACTGTGCCCCATAGATGTGCCATATACAGTGCTCTGCACCGTTCATTGTGCTCCATAGATGTGCCATATACAGTGCTCTGCACCGTTCACTGTGCCCCATAGATGTGCCATATACAGTGCTCTGCACCGTTCATTGTGCCCCATAGATGTGCCATATACAGTGCTCTGCACCGTTCACTGTGCCCCATAGATGTGCCATATATAGTGCTCTGCACCGTTCACTGTGCCCCATAGATGTGTCATATACAGTGCTCTGCACCGTTCACTGTGCCCCATAGATGTGCTCCATATACAGTGCTCTGCACCGTTCACTGTGCCCCATAGATGTGCCATATACTGTGCTCTGCACCGTTCACTGTGCCCCATAGATGTGCCATATACAGTGCCCTGCACCGTTCACTGTGCCCCATAGATGTGCCATATACAGTGCCCTGCACCGTTCACTGTGCCCCATAGATGTGCCATATACAGTGCTCTGCTCCGTTCACTGTGCCCCATAGATGTGCCATATACAGTGCCCTGCACCGTTCACTGTGCCCCATAGATGTGCCATATACAGTGCTCTGCACCGTTCACTGTGCCCCATAGATGTGCCATATACAGTGCCCTGCACCGTTCACTGTGCCCCATAGATGTGCCATATACAGTGCCCTGCACCGTTCACTGTGCCCCATAGATGTGCCATATACAGTGCTCTGCACCGTTCACTGTGCCCCATAGATGTGCCATATACAGTGCTCTGCACCGTTCACTGTGCCCCATAGATGTGCCATATACGGTGCTCTGCACCGTTCACTGTGCCCCATAGATGTGCCATATACAGTGCTCTGCACCGTTCACTGTGCCCCATAGATGTGCCATATACGGTGCTCTGCACCGTTCACTGTGCCCCATAGATGTGCCATATACAGTGCTCTGCACCGTTCACTGTGCCCCATAGATGTGCCATATACAGTGCTCTGCACCGTTCACTGTGCCCCATAGATGTGCCATATACAGTGCTCTGCACCGTTCATTGTGCCCCATAGATGTGCCATATACAGTGCCCTGCACCGTTCACTGTGCCCCATAGATGTGCCATATACAGTGCTCTGCACCGTTCACTGTGCCCCATAGATGTGCCATATACAGTGCCCTGCACCGTTCACTGTGCCCCATAGATGTGCCATATACAGTGCCCTGCACCGTTCACTGTGCCCCATAGATGTGCCATATACAGTGCTCTGCACCGTTCACTGTGCCCCATAGATGTGCCATATACAGTGCTCTGCACCGTTCACTGTGCCCCATAGATGTGCCATATACAGTGCTCTGCACCGTTCATTGTGCCCCATAGATGTGCTGTGCCATATACAGTGCTCTGCACCGTTCACTGTGCCCCATAGATGTGCCATATACAGTGCTCTGCACCGTTCATTGTGCCCCATAGATGTGCCATATACAGTGCTCTGCACCGTTCACTGTGCCCCATAGATGTGCCATATACAGTGCTCTGCACCGTTCACTGTGCCCCATAGCTGTGCCATATACAGTGCTCTGCACCGTTCACTGTGCCCCATAGATGTGCCATATACAGTGCTCTGCACCGTTCACTGTGCTCCATAGATGTGCCATATACAGTGCTCTGCACCGTTCATTGTGCCCCATAGATGTGCCATATACAGTGCTCTGCACCGTTCACTGTGCCCCATAGATGTGCCATATACAGTGCTCTGCACCGTTCACTGTGCCCCATAGATGTGCCATATACAGTGCTCTGCACCATTCACTGTGCCCCATAGATGTGCCATATACAGTGCTCTGCACCGTTCACTGTGCCCCATAGATGTGCCATATACAGTGCTCTGCACCGTTCACTGTGCCCCATAGATGTGCCATATACAGTGCTCTGCACCGTTCACTGTGCCCCATAGATGTGCCATATACAGTGCTCTGCACCATTCACTGTGCCCCATAGATGTGCCATATACAGTGCTCTGCACCGTTCACTGTGCCCCATAGATGTGCCATATACAGTGCTCTGCACCGTTCACTGTGCCCCATAGATGTGCCATATACAGTGCTCTGCACCGTTCACTGTGCCCCATAGCTGTGCCATATACAGTGCTCTGCACCGTTCACTGTGCCCCATAGATGTGCCATATACAGTGCTCTGCACCGTTCACTGTGCTCCATAGATGTGCCATATACAGTGCTCTGCACCGTTCATTGTGCCCCATAGATGTGCCATATACAGTGCTCTGCACCGTTCACTGTGCCCCATAGATGTGCCATATACAGTGCTCTGCACCGTTCACTGTGCCCCATAGATGTGCCATATACAGTGCTCTGCACCGTTCACTGTGCCCCATAGATGTGCCATATACAGTGCCCTGCACCGTTCACTGTGCCCCATAGATGTGCCATATACAGTGCTCTGCACCGTTCACTGTGCCCCATAGATGTGCCATATACAGTGCTCTGCACCGTTCACTGTGCCCCATAGATGTGCCATATACAGTGCTCTGCACCGTTCACTGTGCCCCATAGCTGTGCCATATACAGTGCTCTGCACCGTTCACTGTGCCCCATAGCTGTGCCATATACAGTGCTCTGCACCGTTCATTGTGCCCCATAGATGTGCCATATACAGTGCTCTGCACCGTTCACTGTGCCCCATAGATGTGCCATATACAGTGCTCTGCACCGTTCACTGTGCCCCATAGCTGTGCCATATACAGTGCTCTGCACCGTTCACTGTGCCCCATAGCTGTGCCATATACAGTGCTCTGCACCGTTCACTGTGCTCCATAGATGTGCCATATACAGTGCCCTGCACCGTTCACTGTGCCCCATAGATGTGCCATATACAGTGCTCTGCACCGTTCACTGTGCCCCATAGATGTGCCATATACAGTGCTCTGCACCGTTCATTGTGCCCCATAGATGTGCCATATACAGTGCTCTGCACCGTTCACTGTGCCCCATAGATGTGCCATATACAGTGCTCTGCACCGTTCACTGTGCCCCATAGATGTGCCATATACAGTGCTCTGCACCGTTCATTGTGCCCCATAGATGTGCCATATACAGTGCTCTGCACCGTTCATTGTGCCCCATAGATGTGCCATATACAGTGCCCTGCACCGTTCACTGTGCCCCATAGATGTGCCATATACCGTGCTCTGCACCGTTCACTGTGCCCCATAGATGTGCCATATACAGTGCTCTGCACCGTTCACTGTGCCCCATAGATGTGCCATATACAGTGCTCTGCACCGTTCACTGTGCCCCATAGATGTGCCATATACAGTGCTCTGCACCGTTCACTGTGCCCCATAGATGTGCCATATACAGTGCTCCGCACCGTTCACTGTGCCCCATAGATGTGCCATATACAGTGCTCCGCACCGTTCACTGTGCCCCATAGATGTGCCATATACAGTGCCCTGCACCGTTCATTGTGCCCCATAGATGTGCCATATACAGTGCTCTGCACCGTTCACTGTGCCCCATAGATGTGCCATATACAGTGCTCTGCACCGTTCACTGTGCCCCATAGATGTGCCATATACAGTGCTCCGCACCGTTCATTGTGCCCCATAGATGTGCCATATACAGTGCTCTGCACCGTTCACTGTGCCCCATAGATGTGCCATATACAGTGCTCTGCACCGTTCACTGTGCCCCATAGCTGTGCCATATACAGTGCTCTGCACCGTTCACTGTGCCCCATAGATGTGCCATATACAGTGCTCCGCACCGTTCATTGTGCCCCATAGATGTGCCATATACAGTGCTCTGCACCGTTCACTGTGCCCCATAGATGTGCCATATACAGTGCTCTGCACCGTTCACTGTGCCCCATAGCTGTGCCATATACAGTGCTCTGCACCGTTCACTGTGCCCCATAGATGTGCCATATACAGTGCTCCGCACCGTTCACTGTGCCCCATAGATGTGCCATATACAGTGCTCCGCACCGTTCACTGTGCCCCATAGATGTGCCATATACAGTGCCCTGCACCGTTCATTGTGCCCCATAGATGTGCCATATACAGTGCTCTGCACCGTTCACTGTGCCCCATAGATGTGCCATATACAGTGCTCTGCACCGTTCACTGTGCCCCATAGATGTGCCATATACAGTGCTCCGCACCGTTCATTGTGCCCCATAGATGTGCCATATACAGTGCTCTGCACCGTTCACTGTGCCCCATAGATGTGCCATATACAGTGCTCTGCACCGTTCACTGTGCCCCATAGCTGTGCCATATACAGTGCTCTGCACCGTTCACTGTGCCCCATAGATGTGCCATATACAGTGCTCTGCACCGTTCACTGTGCCCCATAGATGTGCCATATACAGTGCTCTGCACCGTTCACTGTGCCCCATAGATGTGCCATATACAGTGCTCTGCACCGTTCACTGTGCCCCATAGATGTGCCATATACAGTGCTCTGCACCGTTCACTGTGCCCCATAGATGTGCCATATACAGTGCTCTGCACCGTTCACTGTGCCCCATAGCTGTGCCATATACAGTGCTCCGCACCGTTCACTGTGCCCCATAGATGTGCCATATACAGTGCTCTGCACCGTTCATTGTGCCCCATAGATGTGCCATATACAGTGCTCTGCACCGTTCACTGTGCCCCATAGATGTGCCATATACAGTGCTCTGCACCGTTCACTGTGCCCCATAGCTGTGCCATATACAGTGCTCTGCACCGTTCACTGTGCCCCATAGATGTGCCATATACAGTGCTCTGCACCGTTCACTGTGCCCCATAGATGTGCCATATACAGTGCTCTGCACCGTTCACTGTGCCCCATAGATGTGCCATATACAGTGCTCTGCACCGTTCACTGTGCCCCATAGCTGTGCCATATACAGTGCTCCGCACCGTTCACTGTGCCCCATAGATGTGCCATATACAGTGCTCTGCACCGTTCATTGTGCCCCATTGCTGTGCCATATACAGTGCTCCGCACCGTTCACTGTGCCCCATAGATGTGCCATATACAGTGCTCCGCACCGTTCACTGTGCCCCATAGATGTGCCATATACAGTGCCCTGCACCGTTCATTGTGCCCCATAGATGTGCCATATACAGTGCTCTGCACCGTTCACTGTGCCCCATAGATGTGCCATATACAGTGCTCTGCACCGTTCACTGTGCCCCATAGATGTGCCATATACAGTGCTCTGCACCGTTCACTGTGCCCCATAGATGTGCCATATACAGTGCTCTGCACCGTTCACTGTGCCCCCATAGATGTGCCATATACAGTGCTCTGCACCGTTCACTGTGCCCCATAGATGTGCCATATACAGTGCTCTGCACCGTTCACTGTGCCCCATAGATGTGCCATATACAGTGCTCTGCACCGTTCATTGTGCCCCATAGATGTGCCATATACAGTGCTCTGCACCGTTCACTGTGCCCCATAGATGTGCCATATACGGTGCTCTGCACCGTTCACTGTGCCCCATAGATGTGCCATATACAGTGCTCTGCACCGTTCACTGTGCCCCATAGATGTGCCATATACAGTGCTCTGCACCATTCACTGTGCCCCATAGATGTGCCATATACAGTGCTCTGCACCGTTCACTGTGCCCCATAGATGTGCCATATACAGTGCTCTGCACCGTTCACTGTGCCCCATAGCTGTGCCATATACAGTGCTCTGCACCGTTCACTGTGCCCCATAGCTGTGCCATATACAGTGCTCTGCTCCGTTCACTGTGCCCCATAGATGTGCCATATACGGTGCTCTGCACCGTTCACTGTGCCCCATAGATGTGCCATATACGGTGCTCTGCACCGTTCACTGTGCCCCATAGATGTGCCATATACAGTGCTCTGCACCGTTCACTGTGCTCCATAGATGTGCCATATACGGTGCTCTGCACCGTTCATTGTGCCCCATAGATGTGCCATATACGGTGCTCTGCACCGTTCACTGTGCCCCATAGATGTGCCATATACAGTGCTCTGCACCGTTCACTGTGCTCCATAGATGTGCCATATACGGTGCTCTGCACCGTTCATTGTGCCCCATAGATGTGCCATATACGGTGCTCTGCACCGTTCACTGTGCCCCATAGATGTGCCATATACAGTGCTCTGCACCGTTCACTGTGCCCCATAGATGTGCCATATACAGTGCTCTGCACCGTTCACTGTGCCCCATAGCTGTGCCATATACAGTGCTCTGCACCGTTCACTGTGCTCCATAGATGTGCCATATACAGTGCTCTGCACCGTTCACTGTGCCCCATAGATGTGCCATATACAGTGCTCTGCACCGTTCACTGTGCCCCATAGATGTGCCATATACAGTGCTCTGCACCGTTCACTGTACCCCATAGATGTGCCATATACAGTGCCCTGCACCGTTCACTGTGCCCCATAGATGTGCCATATACAGTGCTCTGCACCGTTCACTGTGCCCCATAGATGTGCCATATACAGTGCTCTGCACCGTTCATTGTGCCCCATAGATGTGTCATATACAGTGCTCTGCACCGTTCACTGTGCCCCATAGATGTGCCATATACAGTGCTCTGCACCGTTCACTGTGCCCCATAGATGTGCCATATACAGTGCTCTGCACCGTTCACTGTGCCCCATAGATGTGCCATATACAGTGCTCTGCACCGTTCATTGTGCCCCATAGATGTGTCATATACAGTGCTCTGCACCATTCACTGTGCCCCATAGATGTGCCATATACAGTGCTCTGTACCGATCACTGTGCCCCATAGATGTGCCATATACAGTGCTCTGCACCGTTCACTGTGCCCCATAGATGTGCCATATACAGTGCTCTGCACCGTTCACTGTGCCCCATAGATGTGCCATATACAGTGCCCTGCACCGTTCACTGTGCCCCATAGATGTGCCATATACAGTGCTCTGCACCGTTCACTGTGCCCCATAGATGTGCCATATACAGTGCTCTGCACCGTTCACTGTGCTCCATAGATGTGCCATATACAGTGCTCTGCACCGTTCACTGTGCCCCATAGCTGTGCCATATACAGTGCTCTGCACCGTTCACTGTGCCCCATAGATGTGCCATATACAGTGCTCTGCACCGTTCACTGTGCCCCATAGATGTGCCATATACAGTGCTCTGCACCGTTCACTGTGCCCCATAGATGTGCCATATACAGTGCTCTGCTCCGTTCACTGTGCCCCATAGATGTGCCATATACAGTGCTCTGCACCGTTCATTGTGCCCCATAGATGTGCCATATACAGTGCTCTGCACCGTTCATTGTGCCCCATAGATGTGCCATATACAGTGCTCTGCACCGTTCACTGTGCCCCATAGATGTGCCATATACAGTGCCCTGCACCGTTCACTGTGCCCCATAGATGTGCCATATACAGTGCTCTGCTCCGTTCACTGTGCCCCATAGATGTGCCATATACAGTGCTCTGCACCGTTCATTGTGCCCCATAGATGTGCCATATACAGTGCTCTGCACCGTTCACTGTGCCCCATAGATGTGCCATATACAGTGCCCTGCACCGTTCACTGTGCCCCATAGATGTGCCATATACAGTGCTCTGCACCGTTCATTGTGCCCCATAGATGTGCCATATACAGTGCTCTGCACCGTTCATTGTGCCCCATAGATGTGCCATATACAGTGCTCTGCACCGTTCACTGTGCCCCATAGATGTGCCATATACAGTGCTCTGCACCGTTCACTGTGCCCCATAGATGTGCCATATACAGTGCTCTGCTCCGTTCACTGTGCCCCATAGATGTGCCATATACAGTGCTCTGCACCGTTCATTGTGCCCCATAGATGTGCCATATACAGTGCTCTGCACCGTTCATTGTGCCCCATAGATGTGCCATATACAGTGCTCTGCACCGTTCACTGTGCCCCATAGATGTGCCATATACAGTGCCCTGCACCGTTCACTGTGCCCCATAGATGTGCCATATACAGTGCTCTGCACCGTTCACTGTGCCCCATAGATGTGCCATATACAGTGCTCTGCACCGTTCACTGTGCCCCATAGATGTGCCATATATAGTGCTCTGCACCGTTCACTGTGCCCCCATAGATGTGCCATATACAGTGCTCTGCACCGTTCACTGTGCCCCATAGATGTGCCATATACAGTGCCCTGCACCGTTCATTGTGCCCCATAGATGTGCCATATACTGTGCTCTGCACCGTTCACTGTGCCCCATAGATGTGCCATATACAGTGCTCTGCACCGTTCACTGTGCCCCATAGATGTGCCATATACAGTGCTCTGCACCGTTCACTGTGTCCCATAGATGTGCCATATATAGTGCTCTGCACCGTTCACTGTGCCCCCATAGATGTGCCATATACAGTGCTCTGCACCGTTCACTGTGCCCCATAGATGTGCCATATACAGTGCTCTGCACCGTTCACTGTGCCCCATAGATGTGCCATATACAGTGCTCTGCACCGTTCACTGTGCCCCATAGATGTGCCATATACGGTGCTCTGCACCGTTCACTGTGCCCCATAGATGTGCCATATACAGTGCTCTGCACCGTTCATTGTGCCCCATAGATGTGCCATATACAGTGCTCTGCACCGTTCATTGTGCCCCATAGATGTGCCATATACAGTGCCCTGCACCGTTCACTGTGCCCCATAGATGTGCCATATACAGTGCTCTGCACCGTTCACTGTGCCCCATAGATGTGCCATATACAGTGCCCTGCACCGTTCACTGTGCCCCATAGATGTGCCATATACAGTGCCCTGCACCGTTCACTGTGCCCCATAGCTGTGCCATATACAGTGCTCTGCACCGTTCATTGTGCCCCATAGATGTGCCATATACAGTGCCCTGCACCGTTCATTGTGCCCCATAGCTGTGCCATATACAGTGCTCTGCACCGTTCATTGTGCCCCATAGATGTGCCATATACAGTGCCCTGCACCGATCACTGTGCCCCATAGATGTGCCATATACAGTGCTCTGCACCGTTCACTGTGCCCCATAGATGTGCCATATACAGTGCCCTGCACCGTTCACTGTGCCCCATAGATGTGCCATATACAGTGCCCTGCACCGTTCACTGTGCCCCATAGCTGTGCCATATACAGTGCTCTGCACCGTTCATTGTGCCCCATAGATGTGCCATATACAGTGCCCTGCACCGTTCACTGTGCCCCATAGCTGTGCCATATACAGTGCTCTGCACCGTTCATTGTGCCCCATAGATGTGCCATATACAGTGCCCTGCACCGATCACTGTGCCCCATAGATGTGCCATATACAGTGCCCTGCACCGTTCACTGTGCCCCATAGATGTGCCATATACAGTGCTCTGCACCGTTCATTGTGCCCCATAGATGTGCCATATACAGTGCCCTGCACCGTTCACTGTGCCCCATAGCTGTGCCATATACAGTGCCCTGCACCGTTCATTGTGCCCCATAGATGTGCCATATACAGTGCTCTGCACCGTTCACTGTGCCCCATAGATGTGCCATATACAGTGCTCTGCACCGTTCACTGTGCCCCATAGATGTGCCATATACAGTGCTCTGCACCGTTCACTGTGCCCCATAGATGTGCCATATACAGTGCTCTGCACCGTTCACTGTGCCCCATAGATGTGCCATATACAGTGCTCTGCACCGTTCATTGTGCCCCATTGCTGTGCCATATACAGTGCTCTGCACCGTTCACTGTGCCCCATAGATGTGCCATATACAGTGCCCTGCACCGTTCACTGTGCCCCATAGATGTGCCATATACAGTGCTCTGCACCGTTCACTGTGCCCCATAGATGTGCCATATACAGTGCTCTGCACCGTTCATTGTGCCCCATAGATGTGCCATATACAGTGCTCTGCACCGTTCACTGTGCTCCATAGATGTGCCATATACAGTGCTCTGCACCATTCACTGTGCCCCATAGATGTGCCATATACAGTGCTCTACACCGTTCACTGTGCCTCATAGATGTGCCATATACAGTGCTCTGCACCGTTCACTGTGCCCCATAGATGTGCCATATACAGTGCTCTGCACCGTTCACTGTGCCCCATAGATGTGCCATATACAGTGCTCTGCTCCGTTCACTGTGCTCCATAGATGTGCCATATACAGTGCTCTGCACCATTCACTGTGCCCCATAGATGTGCCATATACAGTGCTCTGCACCGTTCACTGTGCCCCATAGATGTGCCATATACAGTGCTCTGCACCGTTCACTGTGCCCCATAGATGTGCCATATACAGTGCTCTGCTCCGTTCACTGTGCTCCATAGATGTGCCATATACAGTGCTCTGCACCATTCACTGTGCCCCATAGATGTGCCATATACAGTGCTCTGCACCGTTCACTGTGCCCCATAGATGTGCCATATACAGTGCTCTGCACCGTTCACTGTGCCCCATAGATGTGCCATATACAGTGCTCTGCACCGTTCACTGTGCCCCATAGATGTGCCATATACTGTGCTCTGCACCGTTCACTGTGCCCCATAGATGTGCCATATACAGTGCTCTGCACCGTTCACTGTGCCCCATAGATGTGCCATATACAGTGCTCTGCTCCGTTCACTGTGCTCCATAGATGTGCCATATACAGTGCTCTGCACCATTCACTGTGCCCCATAGATGTGCCATATACAGTGCTCTGCACCGTTCACTGTGCCCCATAGATGTGCCATATACAGTGCTCTACACCGTTCACTGTGCCTCATAGATGTGCCATATACAGTGCTCTGCACCGTTCACTGTGCCCCATAGATGTGCCATATACAGTGCTCTGCACCGTTCACTGTGCCCCATAGATGTGCCATATACTGTGCTCTGCACCGTTCACTGTGCCCCATAGATGTGCCATATACAGTGCTCTGCACCGTTCACTGTGCCCCATAGATGTGCCATATACAGTGCTCTGCACCGTTCACTGTGCCCCATAGATGTGCCATATACAGTGCTCTGCACCGTTCACTGTGCCCCATAGATGTGCCATATACTGTGCTCTGCACCGTTCACTGTGCCCCATAGATGTGCCATATACAGTGCTCTGCACCGTTCACTGTGCCCCATAGATGTGCCATATACAGTGCTCTGCACCGTTCACTGTGCCCCATAGATGTGCCATATACAGTGCTCTGCACCGTTCACTGTGCCCCATAGATGTGCCATATACAGTGCTCTGCACCGTTCACTGTGCCCCATAGATGTGCCATATACAGTGCTCTGCACCGTTCACTGTGCCCCATAGATGTGCCATATACAGTGCTCTGCACCGTTCATTGTGCCCCATTGCTGTGCCATATACAGTGCTCTGCACCGTTCACTGTGCCCCATAGATGTGCCATATACAGTGCCCTGCACCGTTCACTGTGCCCCATAGATGTGCCATATACAGTGCTCTGCACCGTTCACTGTGCCCCATAGATGTGCCATATACAGTGCTCTGCACCGTTCACTGTGCCCCATAGCTGTGCCATATACAGTGCTCTGCACCGTTCACTGTGCCCCATAGATGTGCCATATACAGTGCTCTGCACCGTTCATTATGCCCCATAGATGTGCCATATACAGTGCTCTGCACCGTTCACTGTGCCCCATAGATGTGCCATATACAGTGCCCTGCACCGTTCACTGTGCCCCATAGATGTGCCATATACAGTGCCCTGCACCGTTCACTGTGCCCCATAGCTGTGCCATATACAGTGCTCTGCACCGTTCACTGTGCCCCATAGATGTGCCATATACAGTGCTCTGCACCGTTCACTGTGCCCCATAGATGTGCCATATACAGTGCTCTGCACCGTTCACTGTGCTCCATAGATGTGCCATATACAGTGCTCTGCACCGTTCACTGTGCCCCATAGATGTGCCATATACAGTGCTCTGCACCGTTCACTGTGCCCCATATCTGTGCCCATATACAGTGCTCTGCACCGTTCATTATGCCCCATAGATGTGCCATATACAGTGCTCTGCACCGTTCATTGTGCCCCATAGATGTGCCATATACAGTGCTCTGCACCGTTCATTGTGCCCCATAGATGTGCCATATACAGTGCTCTGCACCGTTCATTGTGCCCCATAGATGTGCCATATACAGTGCTCTGCACCGTTCATTGTGCCCCATAGATGTGCCATATACAGTGCTCTGCACCGTTCACTGTGCCCCATATCTGTGCCCATATACAGTGCTCTGCACCGTTCATTGTGCCCCATAGATGTGCCATATACAGTGCTCTGCACCGTTCATTGTGCCCCATAGATGTGCCATATACAGTGCTCTGCATCGTTCATTATGCCCCATAGATGTGCCATATACAGTGCTCTGCACCGTTCACTGTGCCCCATTGCTGTGCCATATACAGTGCTCTGCACCGTTCATTGTGCCCCATAGATGTGCCATATACAGTGCTCTGCACCGTTCATTGTGCCCCATAGATGTGCCATATACAGTGCTCTGCTCCGTTCACTGTGCCCCATAGATGTGCCATATACAGTGCTCTGCACCGTTCACTGTGCCCCATAGATGTGCCATATACAGTGCTCTGCACCGTTCACTGTGCCCCATAGATGTGCCATATACAGTGCTCTGCACCGTTCACTGTGCCCCATAGATGTGCCATATACAGTGCTCTGCACCGTTCATTGTGCCCCATAGATGTGCCATATACAGTGCTCTGCACCGTTCACTGTGCCCCATAGATGTGCCATATACGGTGCTCTGCACCGTTCATTGTGCCCCATAGATGTGCCATATACAGTGCTCTGCACCGTTCACTGTGCCCCATAGATGTGCCATATACAGTGCTCTGCACCGTTCACTGTGCCCCATAGATGTGCCATATACAGTGCTCTGCACCGTTCACTGTGCCCCATAGATGTGCCATATACAGTGCCCTGCACCGTTCACTGTGCCCCATAGATGTGCCATATACAGTGCTCTGCACCGTTCACTGTGCCCCATAGATGTGCCATATACAGTGCTCTGCACCGTTCACTGTGCCCCATAGATGTGCCATATACAGTGCTCTGCACCGTTCACTGTGCCCCATAGATGTGCCATATACAGTGCTCTGCACCGTTCACTGTGCCCCATAGATGTGCCATATACAGTGCTCTGCACCGTTCACTGTGCCCCATAGATGTGCCATATACAGTGCTCTGCACCGTTCACTGTGCCCCATAGATGTGCCATATACAGTGCTCTGCACCGTTCACTGTGCCCCATAGATGTGCCATATACAGTGCTCTGCACCGTTCACTGTGCCCCATAGATGTGCCATATACGGTGCTCTGCACCGTTCACTGTGCCCCATAGATGTGCCATATACAGTGCTCTGCACCGTTCACTGTGCCCCATAGATGTGCCATATACAATGCTCTGCACCGTTCATTGTGCCCCATTGCTGTGCCATATACAGTGCTCTGCACCGTTCACTGTGCCCCATAGATGTGCCATATACAGTGCTCTGCACCGTTCATTGTGCCCCATTGCTGTGCCATATACAGTGCTCTGCACCGTTCACTGTGCCCCATAGATGTGCCATATACAGTGCTCTGCACCGTTCATTGTGCCCCATAGATGTGCCATATACAGTGCTCTGCACCGTTCACTGTGCCCCATAGATGTGCCATATACAGTGCTCTGCACCGTTCACTGTGCCCCATAGATGTGCCATATACAGTGCTCTGCACCGTTCACTGTGCCCCATAGATGTGCCATATACAGTGCTCTGCACCGTTCACTGTGCCCCATAGATGTGCCATATACAGTGCTCTGCACCGTTCATTGTGCCCCATTGCTGTGCCATATACAGTGCTCTGCACCGTTCACTGTGCCCCATATCTGTGCCATATACAGTGCTCTGTACCGTTCACTGTGCCCCATAGATGTGCCATATACAGTGCTCTGCACCGTTCACTGTGCCCCATATCTGTGCCATATACAGTGCTCTGCACCGTTCACTGTGCCCCATAGATGTGCCATATACAGTGCCCTGCACCGTTCACTGTGCCCCATAGATGTGCCATATACAGTGCTCTGCTCCGTTCATTGTGCCCCATAGATGTGCCATATACAGTGCTCTGCTCCGTTCACTGTGCCCCATAGATGTGCCATATACAGTTCTCTGCACCGTTCATTGTGCCCCATAGATGTGCCATATACAGTGCTCTGCACCGTTCACTGTGCCCCATAGATGTGCCATATACAGTGCTCTGCACCGTTCACTGTGCCCCATAGATGTGCCATATACAGTGCTCTGCACCGTTCATTGTGCCCCATAGATGTGCCATATACAGTGCTCTGCACCGTTCACTGTGCCCCATAGATGTGCCATATACAGTGCTCTGCACCGTTCACTGTGCCCCATAGATGTGCCATATACAGTGCTCTGCACCGTTCACTGTGCCCCATAGATGTGCCATATACAGTGCTCTGCACCGTTCACTGTGCCCCATAGATGTGCCATATACAGTGCTCTGCACCGTTCACTGTGCCCCATAGATGTGCCATATACAGTGCTCTGCACCGTTCACTGTGCCCCATAGATGTGCCCATATACAGTGCTCTGCACCGTTCACTGTGCCCCATAGATGTGCCATATACAGTGCTCTGCACCGTTCACTGTGCCCCATAGATGTGCCGTATACAGTGCTCTGCACCGTTCACTGTGCCCCATAGATGTGCCATATACAGTGCTCTGCACCGTTCACTGTGCCCCATAGATGTGCCCATATACAGTGCTCTGCACCGTTCATTGTGCCCCATAGATGTGCCATATACAGTGCTCTGCACCGTTCACTGTGCCCCATAGATGTGCCATATACAGTGCTCTGCACCGTTCACTGTGCCCCATAGATGTGCCATATACAGTGCTCTGCACTGTTCACTGTGCCCCATAGATGTGCCATATACAGTGCTCTGCACCGTTCACTGTGCCCCATAGATGTGCCATATACGGTGCTCTGCACCGTTCACTGTGCCCCATAGATGTGCCATATACGGTGCTCTGCACCGTTCACTGTGCCCCATTGCTGTGCCATATACAGTGCTCTGCACCGTTCACTGTGCCCCATATCTGTGCCCATATACGGTGCTCTGCACCGTTCACTGTGCCCCATAGATGTGCCATATACAGTGCTCTGCACCGTTCATTGTGCTCCATAGATGTGCCATATACAGTGCTCTGCACCGTTCACTGTGCCCCATAGATGTGCCATATACAGTGCTCTGCACCGTTCATTGTGCCCCATAGATGTGCCATATACAGTGCTCTGCACCGTTCACTGTGCTCCATAGATGTGCCATATACAGTGCTCTGCACCGTTCACTGTGCCCCATAGATGTGCCATATACAGTGCTCTGCACCGTTCATTGTGCCCCATAGATGTGCCATATACAGTGCTCTGCACCGTTCACTGTGCCCCATAGATGTGCCATATACAGTGCTCTGCACCGTTCATTGTGCCCCATAGATGTGCCATATACAGTGCCCTGCACCGTTCACTGTGCCCCATAGATGTGCCATATACAGTGCTCTGCACCGTTCACTGTGCCCCATAGATGTGCCATATACAGTGCTCTGCACCGTTCATTGTGCCCCATTGCTGTGCCATATACAATGCTCTGCACCGTTCATTGTGCCCCATTGCTGTGCCATATACAGTGCCCTGCACCGTTCACTGTGCCCCATTGCTGTGCCATATACAGTGCTCTGCACCGTTCACTGTGCCCCATTGCTGTGCCATATACAGTACTCTGCACCGTTCACTGTGCTCCATAGATGTGCCATATACAGTGCTCTGCACCGTTCACTGTGCCCCATATCTGTGCCCATATACGGTGCTCTGCACCGTTCACTGTGCCCCATAGAAATCTCTGCCGCCGCCGCTGCTGCAATAAAAAAACAAAACACATACTCACCTCTCTTGATTGCAGCTCCCGGCGTCTCGTTCCGGCGCCTCCATCTTCCCGGCGTCTCTGCTCTGACTGATCAGGCAGAGGGCGCCGCGCACACTATATGCGTCATCGCGCCCTCTGCCTGAACAGTCAGAGCGCAGACGCCGGGAAGATGGAGGCGCCGGCCGGGAAGATGGAGCGGCGCCCGGCGGCTGGAACGAGGACAGGTGAATATGCGATACTTACCTAGTCCTGGCGATCCTCGCGCTGTCCCTCTGCCTGGTCTTCGGTGCCGCAGCTCTTCCTGTCAGCGGTCACCGGCACCGCTGATTAGAGGAATGAATAGGCGGCTCCGCCCCTATGGGAGGTGGAGCCGCTTATTCATATCTCTAATGAGCGGTCCCACGTGACCGCTGAAGAGGGGAAGAAGCTGCAGCACAGAAGCCCGTGGGACGGCAGGGACAGCGCGAGGATCGCTGGGACTAGGTAAGTATACCCCAGCGCCCTCACCCCCTCACCCGCCGACCCTGCCACCCACATTGACTCGAGTATAAGCCGAGAGGGGCACTTTCAGCCCAAAAATTTGGGCTGAAAATCTCGGCTTATACTCGAGTATATACGGTATATATATATATACAGGACACACACAAATATACAGGACATATATATATATATACACATATTCAGGACATATATATCTACTATATAAAGCTGAATGTGTGTGTGTGTGTGTGTGTGTGTGTGTGTGTGTGTGTGTGTGTGTGTGTGTGTGTGTGTGTGTGTGTGTGTGTGTGTGTGTGTGTGTGTGTGTGTGTGTGTGTGTCCGGGATTGGCATCTGCACCGTCGCAGCTACAGCCACAAAATTTTGCACAGTCACACGTCTGGACCCCGAGAGCGTCATAGGCTATGTTGTGAGGTGAAATTTTAACCCCGCGCTTTCCAATTCACCAAACAATTTTGCCCCTATCTACATAATGGGGAAAAAAATGAAAGGAAAAGTGTTGGAGGCAAATTGATAGCTGCCAGATGTGAAGAAGGGGGACTTAAAGAGTGAGAGCGATGGCGCCAAAGAGTATATACCGTACAGTTGCTAAGGTGGGGCCCCGACATGGGATACTCACCACACCCGGGGATATGAACACACACAAAATGCGCCACACACTACCACATGCTTGAACACATATCACCCTCAGCACACATTTCACCACACATACACCAACCTCGCCACATAAAAGTCGAAACACAAAAGTCGCCGCTCAAAACTCACCACGCGCAGAACTCGCCACATGCAAAAACTAGGCTCTTGCAAAACTAGCCACAAGTGCAAAACTCACCTCATGGAAAACTCGCCACACGCAAAACTTGCACACGCGGAAAAATTGCCACATGCACAAAAGTTGCAACACATGCAAAAGTTGCCTCACACAAAACTTGCACATACTCAAAAGGCACCACACAAAACTCGCCACGCGCAAAACTCGCCATGCGCAAAACTTGCTGCACACAACTTGCTACACTAACCTGTCACATGCAACTCGACACACAAAAAGTTGCTACACGCATGTTGCCACACAAAACTCATCTCACAAAAGTCAACTCAACACACACAACTTGACAAACGAAACTCGCCCTAAAACACACACAAGTCTGGTATTATCCTTCAAAAATAAAAATCAGATTAATAAGCAGACAAACTACAACAAATGTACCATATAGGAAATACGGCAGCTGTCAGTCACATGACCTGTCTATTATGTGTATGTGTGAGCTAATATATACTGCCAGGGGGAGGGCTTCCTGTTGGCTGGGGATTTATCAGGCTGCCAATTTAGCTTACAAATACTGAGGTAAAAATACTAAGCAAATAACGTGTGAACGAGGTCTAATACAGGAGGAGATGACACACAGGTATATACTATATACAGGAGAGATGACACACAGGTATATACTATATACAGGAGAAGATGACATACAGGTATATACTATATATAGAAGGAAGACACAAAAGAGAATAGTAAAACCAAAAACACTCAGTTTGAAAAAATGTTGCAGTAATCCGCAAGTGCTAGTAAAAGATGTAAAAAACAGGGTATTTGGTTGATACGTTTTTTGCAAAAAATGTATACTAAGCTGCTCTACCAATCTTCACGGTATACCCTTATCAGAGCAGTCCTAACTAATGTATGCAATCCCTATCTGATGTATTTAAAAACCTGATAGGGATTGCATACATCTTTTACTAGCACTTGCGGATTACTGCAACATTTTTTCAAACTGAGTGTTTTTGGTTTCACTATTCTCTTTTGTGTCTTCAGGTTTCTTGGTGGTGTGTGAACATGATCATACAGACTTGTTCACTGTGCAAGTAGCCCATGTGTTCCTGTTTCCATAATTGTTCTCTTGTGTCTACAAGACTGGGGAGTTCCACCACTCCTCTTGGGCTATCTGCACAAAAGCTGTTCTACCCTGTATGCACACATGGATTTTTCCTCTATGAACCCTGTTCACACAGGTTATATACAGATGATCAGGTTTTTAAATACATCAGATAGGGATTGCATACATTAGTTAGGACTGCTCTGATAAGGGTATACCGTGAAGATTGGTAGAGCAGCTTAGTATACATTTTTTGCAAAAAACGTATCAACCAAATACCCTGTTTTTTACATCTTTTACTAGCACTTGCGGATTACTGCAACATTTTTTCAAACTGAGTGTTTTTGGTTTTACTATTCTCTTTTGTGTCTTCAGGTTTCTTGGTGGTGTGTGAACATGATCATACAGACTTGTTCACTGTGCAAGTAGCCCATGTGTTCCTGTTTATATATAGAAGGAGATGACATTCAGGAATATACTATATACAGGATGAGATGATTGTGGAGACCTGGGTGTCGTAACCAGTGCCTTCCCCCCTCCCATCAATCCCGTAATGAAACACACACAGTCCTAGGTGGGTTGAACAGGTCGGTCACAGTTTATTAATTAATAAGCAGAGAAAGGGCAATTACATATCGTAACGAGCGGCTCGCGCCGAGCTCCTGTCCGTGATCGACAGGGGAATTGGCCAAACGAGCGGTTACGACCTTTGCCCTCCTCCGCTTCTTCCGCTGTGACTTAATAAAGGTTACCAGGGTTAGTTATATCACATACGTATGCAAAAACACACTTTTTTTTTTTTTTTTAAATATTACAACATAATTTACACATTTACATTCTCCTGCGGGTTAGTATCATAATTAGCCTTTAAAAGGGAGGGTGGGTGGGACAAAAGCTTCCAGGTGTCCTGCCGGGAGTGAAAGAGAAAGTTCTCGGCCGGACACCTCGATTTAACCCCTGTAGGAGTGGCCGTAGGACCCCTCCCCTCTAGTGCCCACTGGCCGGCTGGGGGTCTTCCAATTAGTACATCACTAAGGGGGAAGTGATGCTAGGGGGGATCTGGCACAGACCACCTTTACGTGCAGCTCTCTATGTGCTCCCCAGTCAGAGACGCGCTCCTTATACAGTACCGCGTCTGCCAGACTTACCGGTATATACTATATACAGGAGGAGATGACACACAGGTATATACTATATACAGGAGCAGATGACCTACAGGTATATACTATATACAGGAGGAGATGACATACAGGTATATGCTATATATAGAATATGACATGCAGGTATATGCTATATATAGGAGGAGATGACACACAGATATATACTATATACAGGGGAGATGACACACAGGTATATACTATATACAGGGGAGATGACACACAGGTATATACTATATACCAGGGATTCAAGCTTGAGGAGGCTAATTTGCATATTCCAGGTGCCTTCTGGGAATTTTTGCCTGTAGGACATTATTGCAAGAGAGCTTGGTTGAGTAGATTACACAAGAAGGAAAACACACAGCAAGTCAGCAGGATCTAGGAGCAACATGGCAGATGTGACAACCTACATGGTGAGCTGCAGCACGTGCTACATGTTCACAGATCGACCAGAAGAAGAATCAAATTTCACCTGTCAGAAGTGTAGACTAGTGGCCCTTTTAGAAGAAAAGGTGCGGGGTCTGGAAGAAAGAATAGCAACTTTGAAACTCATCAAAGAGAATGAAGACTTTCTAGACAGAACAGAAGCATCTCTACTGGTCACAGAAGGTGCAAAAAGTGTCAGAGAACCTCCAAAAGCAGATGAGTGGAAGCATGTGACCAAAAGAAGCAAGAAGACCATGGAGAAATCACCAACCACACAACTGAAGAACCGATATCAAATCTTTGTAGAGGATGAAGATGGCACACCTAAGGATGAAGCAATACCAGCAAGCAAAAAAGAAAAGGGCACACAGCAACAAGTGACAGCAAAAAGTACAGCCAAGAAGCAACGAAGAGGTGGTGGTGGGAGACTCACTACTGAGAGGCACAGAAGCAGCCATCTGCAGACCGGACATAACCGCAAGAGAAGTATGCTGCCTTCCAGGTGCGATGATCAAGGATGTGACCGATAGGATACCAAAGCTCTTCAGCTCCAAGGACGTCCACCCATTTCTTCTGATACATGTTGGCACCAATGACACGGCAAGGAAGGACCTACCGACAATCTGCAAAGACTTTGAAGAGTTGGGGAAGAAAGTAAAGGAACTGGATGCACAGGTAGTTTTTTCTTCTATCCTTCCAGTAGACGGGCATGGCACCAGGAGATGGAACAGGATCCTTGATGCAAACAACTGGCTAAGACGATGGTGCAGACAACAAGGATTCGGATTCCTGGACCACGGTGTGAATTACTTGTACGATGGACTCCTCGCCAGAGACGGACTACACCTCAACAAACCTGGGAAACACACATTCGCCAGAAGACTCGCTACACTCATCAGGAGGGCGTTAAACTAGAAGAAGAGGGGACGGGAAGAAAAACATTAGACTTGAACAAAGAAGATCCAGGAAAACAAACTCAGAAGGGAGGTAAGAACATTTCTAAAACAATCCACAGTGAGGAGATTGGAACAAAACAAAATCCTCTGAACTGCATGCTCGCAAACGCCAGAAGCCTGACAAACAAGATGGAAGAACTAGAAGCAGAAATATCTACAGGTAACTTTGACATAGTGGGAATAACCGAGACATGGTTAGATGAAAGCTATGACTGGGCAGTTAACTTACAGGGTTACAGTCTGTTTAGAAAGGATCGTAAAAATCGGAGAGGAGGAGGGGTTTGTCTCTATGTAAAGTCTTGTCTAAAGTCCACTTTAAGGGAGGATATTAGCGAAGGGAATGAGGATATCGAGTCCATATGGGTCGAAATTCATGGAGGGAAAAATGGTAACAAAATTCTCATTGGGGTCTGTTACAAACCCCCAAATATAACAGAAACCATGGAAAGTCTACTTCTAAAGCAGATAGATGAAGCTGCAACCCATAATGAGGTCCTGGTTATGGGGGACTTTAACTACCCGGATATTAACTGGGAAACAGAAACCTGTGAAACCCATAAAGGCAACAGGTTTCTGCTAATAACCAAGAAAAATTATCTTTCACAATTGGTGCAGAATCCAACCAGAGGAGCAGCACTTTTAGACCTAATACTATCTAATAGACCTGACAGAATAACAAATCTGCAGGTGGTCGGGCATCTAGGAAATAGCGACCACAATATTGTGCAGTTTCACCTGTCTTTCACTAGGGGGACTTGTCAGGGAGTCACAAAAACACTGAACTTTAGGAAGGCAAAGTTTGAACAGCTTAGAGATGCCCTTAATCTGGTAGACTGGGACAATATCCTCAGAAATAAGAATACAGATAATAAATGGGAAATGTTTAAGAACATCCTAAATAGGCACTGTAAGCGGTTTATACCTTGTGGGAATAAAAGGACTAGAAATAGGAAAAACCCAATGTGGCTAAACAAAGAAGTAAGACAGGCAATTAACAGTAAAAAGAAAGCATTTGCACTACTAAAGCAGGATGGCACCATTGAAGCTCTAAAAAACTATAGGGAGAAAAATACTTTATCTAAAAAACTAATTAAAGCTGCCAAAAAGGAAACAGAGAAGCACATTGCTAAGGAGAGTAAAACTAATCCCAAACTGTTCTTCAACTATATCAATAGTAAAAGAATAAAAACTGAAAATGTAGGCCCCTTAAAAAATAGTGAGGAAAGAATGGTTGTAGATGACGAGGAAAAAGCTAACATATTAAACACCTTCTTCTCCACGGTATTCACGGTGGAAAATGAAATGCTAGGTGAAATCCCAAGAAACAATGAAAACCCTATATTAAGGGTCACCAATCTAACCCAAGAAGAGGTGCGAAACCGGCTAAATAAGATTAAAATAGATAAATCTCCGGGTCCGGATGGCATACACCCACGAGTACTAAGAGAACTAAGTAATGTAATAGATAAACCATTATTTCTTATTTTTAGTGACTCTATAGCGACAGGTTCTGTTCCGCAGGACTGGCGCATAGCAAATGTGGTGCCAATATTCAAAAAGGGCTCTAAAAGTGAACCTGGAAATTATAGGCCAGTAAGTCTAACCTCTATTGTTGGTAAAATATTTGAAGGGTTTCTGAGGGATGTTATTCTGGATTATCTCAATGAGAATAACTGTTTAACTCCATATCAGCATGGGTTTATGAGAAATCGCTCCTGTCAAACCAATCTAATCAGTTTTTATGAAGAGGTAAGCTATAGACTGGACCACGGTGAGTCATTGGATGTGGTATATCTCGATTTTTCCAAAGCGTTTGATACCGTGCCGCACAAGAGGTTGGTACACAAAATGAGAATGCTTGGTCTGGGGGAAAATGTGTGTAAATGGGTTAGTAACTGGCTTAGTGATAGAAAGCAGAGGGTGGTTATAAATGGTATAGTCTCTAACTGGGTCGCTGTGACCAGTGGGGTACCGCAGGGGTCAGTATTGGGACCTGTTCTCTTCAACATATTCATTAATGATCTGGTGGAAGGTTTACACAGTAAAATATCGATATTTGCAGATGATACAAAACTATGTAAAGCAGTTAATACAAGAGAAGATAGTATTCTGCTACAGATGGATCTGGATAAGTTGGAAACTTGGGCTGAAAGGTGGCAGATGAGGTTTAACAATGATAAATGTAAGGTTATACACATGGGAAGAAGGAATCAATATCACCATTACACACTGAACGGGAAACCACTGGGTAAATCTGACAGGGAGAAGGACTTGGGGATCCTAGTTAATGATAAACTTACCTGGAGCAGCCAGTGCCAGGCAGCAGCTGCCAAGGCAAACAGGATCATGGGGTGCATTAAAAGAGGTCTGGATACACATGATGAGAGCATTATACTGCCTCTGTACAAATCCCTAGTTAGACCGCACATGGAGTACTGTGTCCAGTTTTGGGCACCGGTGCTCAGGAAGGATATAATGGAACTAGAGAGAGTACAAAGGAGGGCAACAAAATTAATAAAGGGGATGGGAGAACTACAATACCCAGATAGATTAGCGAAATTAGGATTATTTAGTCTAGAAAAAAGACAACTGAGGGGCGATCTAATAACCATGTATAAGTATATAAGGGGACAATACAAATATCTCGCTGAGGATCTGTTTATACCAAGGAAGCTGACGGGCACAAGGGGGCATTTTTTGCGTCTGGAGGAGAGAAGGTTTTTCCACCAACATAGAAGAGGATTCTTTACTGTTAGGGCAGTGAGAATCTGGAATTGCTTGCCTGAGGAGGTGGTGATGGCGAACTCAGTCGGGGGGTTCAAGAGAGGCCTGGATGTCTTCCTGGAGCAGAACAATATTGTATCATACAATTATTAGGTTCTGTAGAAGGACGTAGATCTGGGGATTTATTATGATGGAATATAGGCTGAACTGGATGGACAAATGTCTTTTTTCGGCCTTACTAACTATGTTACTATGTTACTATGTTACATACAGGTATATACTAGATACAGGAGGAGATGACACACAGATATATACTATATACAGGGGAGATGACACACAGGTATATACTATATACAGGAGGAGATGACATACAGGTATATACTATATATAGAAGGAGATGACATTCAGGTATATACTATATATAGGGGAGATGACACACAGCAGGTATATAATATATACAGGGGAGATGACATACAGGTATATACTATATACAGGAGATGACATACAGGTGTATACTATATATAAGGGAGATGACAAACATGTATATACTGAGGTGAAAATGAGAGGTGTGAGGTGAAAATGAAAAGGTGTGAGTGCAAAATGAGAGGAGTGAGGAAAAATAGTGGAGTGATCAGAAAATGACAGATGTGAGGTTGAAATGACAAGTGTTAGGGGGGAATGAGAGGAGTGAGGGAGAAAATGAGAGATATGATTGGGAAAATGAGAGGCGTGATGGGAAAATAAGAGAAGTGAGGTGCTATAACTAACCACAGATATTTACTATGCCCAGGCAACGCCGGGCTCTTCAGCTAGTCTACTATATAATTGTCTAAGGGTCACTTCCGTCTGTCTGTCTGTCACAGAAATCCCAAGTCGCTGATTGGTCGTGGCTGTTTTGCCGTGAACAATCAGCGACCGGCGCAGTCCGACGGCAACATGGCCGCGCCTTCCTCCCCGCAGTCAGTGCCCGCTCCGTACTCCCCTCCAGTCACCGCTCACACAGGGTTAATGGCAGCGTTGACCGTGGTGTAACGCACTCCGTTACCGCTGCTATTAACCCTGTGTGACCAACTTTTTACTATTGATGTTGCATATGCAGCATCAATAGTAAAAAGATCTAATGTTAAAAATAATAAAAAAAATTAAAAATCATTATATTCTCACTGTCCGTCGGCCCCCGGATGCAGCCCAGGCCTTTTCTGCTCCACGCGACGCTCGGGTCCATGCATTGCGGTCTCGCGAGGTGATGATGTGCGGTCTCGCGAGACCGCAATGCACTCTTGGGAGTGATCGGCACAGCTTGGCGCGACCAATCAGGGAAGCGGCGGGACCGGAGCATCGCGAGCTGCAGAAAAGGCGACGGAAGGTGAGAATGCAATGATTTTTATTTTTTTAAATTATTTTCCTGATTGCTAGCGCCCAGCTGGCACGACATTGCCGCGGGATTTAAATCCCGCGCCAATGTCGCTGATTGGTCGCGCTGGCTGGGCAATATACTACGTGACTGGGCAATATACTACGTGACTGGGCAATATACTACGTGACTGGGCAATATACTACGTGGCTGGGCAATATACTACGTGGCTGGGCAATATACTACGTGACTGGGCAATATACTACGTGGCTGGGCAATATACTACGTGACTGGGCAATATACTACGTGGCTGGGCAATATACTACGTGGCTGGGCAATATACTACGTGGCTGGGCAATATACTACGTGACTGGGCAATATACTACGTGACTGGACAATATACTACGTGGCTGGGCAATATACTACGTGACTGGGCAATATACTACGTGGCTGGGCAATATACTACGTGGCTGGGCAATATACTACGTGGCTGGGCAATATACTACGTGGCTGGGCAATATACTACGTGGCTGGGCAATATACTACGTGACTGGGCAATATACTACGTGGCTGGGCAATATACTACGTGACTGGGCAATATACTACGTGGCTGGGCAATATACTACGTGGCTGGGCAATATACTACGTGGCTGGGCAATATACTACGTGGCTGGGCAATATACTACGTAACTGGGCAATATACTACGTGGCTGGGCAATATACTACGTGGCTGGGCAATATACTACGTAGCTGGGCAATATACTACGTGACTGGGCAATATACTACGTGACTGGGCAATATACTACGTGACTGGGCAATATACTACGTGACTGGGCAATATACTACGTGACTGGACAATATACTACGTGGCTGGGCAATATACTACGTGGCTGGGCAATATACTACGTGACTGGGCAATATACTACGTGGCTGGGCAATATACTACGTGGCTGAGCAATATACTACGTGGCTGGGCAATATACTACGTGGCTGGGCAATATACTACGTGGCTAGGCAATATACTACGTGACTGGACAATATACTACGTGACTGGGCAATATACTACGTGACTGGGCAATATACTACGTGACTGGGCAATATACTACGTGACTGGGCAATATACTACGTGACTGGGCAATATACTACGTGACTGGACAATATACTACGTGACTGGGCAATATACTACGTGGCTGGGCAATATACTACGTGACTGGGCAATATACTACGTGGCTGGGCAATATACTACGTGGCTGAGCAATATACTACGTGGCTGGGCAATATACTACGTGGCTGGGCAATATACTACGTGGCTAGGCAATATACTACGTGACTGGACAATATACTACGTGACTGGGCAATATACTACGTGACTGGGCAATATACTACGTGACTGGGCAATATACTACGTGACTGGACAATATACTACGTGACTGGGCAATATACTACGTGGCTAGGCAATATACTACGTGGCTGGGCAATATACTACGTGACTGGACAATATACTACGTGACTGGGCAATATACTACGTGACTGGGCAATATACTACGTGACTGGGCAATATACTACGTGACTGGACAATATACTACGTGGCTGGGCAATATACTACGTGGCTGGGCAATATACTACGTGGCTGGGCAATATACTACGTGGCTGAGCAATATACTACGTGGCTGGGCAATATACTACGTGGCTGGGCAATATACTACGTGCCTGGGCAATATACTACGTGACTGGGCAATATACTACGTGACTGGGCAATATACTACGTGACTGGGCAATATACTACGTGACTGGGCAATATACTACGTGGCTGGGCAATATACTACGTGACTGGGCAATATACTACGTGGCTGGGCAATATACTACGTGGCTGAGCAATATACTACGTGGCTGGGCAATATACTACGTGGCTGGGCAATATACTACGTGGCTAGGCAATATACTACGTGACTGGACAATATACTACGTGGCTGGGCAATATACTACGTGGCTGGGCAATATACTACGTGACTGGGCAATATACTACGTGGCTGGGCAATATACTACGTGACTGGGCAATATACTACGTGACTGGGCAATATACTACGTGGCTGGGCAATATACTACGTGACTGGGCAATATACTACGTGGCTGGGCAATATACTACGTGGCTGAGCAATATACTACGTGGCTGGGCAATATACTACGTGACTGGGCAATATACTACGTGACTGGGCAATATACTACGTGACTGGGCAATATACTACGTGGCTGGGCAATATACTACGTGACTGGGCAATATACTACGTGGCTGGGCAATATACTACGTGACTGGGCAATATACTACGTGGCTGGGCAATATACTACGTGGCTGGGCAATATACTACGTGGCTGGACAATATACTACGTGACTGGGCAATATACTACGTGACTGGGCAATATACTACGTGGACTGGGCAATATACCACATAGCTGGGCAATATACTACGTGGCTGGGCAATATACTATATGACTGGGCAATATACTACGTGGCTGGGCAATATACTACGTGGCTGGGCAATATACCACATAGCTGGGCAATATACTACGTGGCTGGGCAATATACTACGTGGCTGGGCAATATACTATATGACTGGGCAATATACTACGTGGCTGGGCAATATACTACGTGGCTGGGCAATATACCACATAGCTGGGCAATATACTACGTGGCTGGGCAATATACTACGTGGCTGGGCAATATACTACGTGGCTGGGCAATATACTACGTGGCTGGGCAATATACTACGTGGCTGGGCAATATACTACGTGGCTGGGCAATATACTACGTGGCTGGGCAATATACTACGTCACTGGGTAATATACTACGTGGCTGGGCAATATACTACGTCACTGGGCAATATACTATGTGACTGGGCAATATAATACGTGACTGGGCAATATACTACGTGGCTGGGCAATATACTACGTGACTGGCCAATATACTACGTGACTGGGCAATATACTACGTGGCTGGGCAATATACTACGTGACTGGCCAATATACTACGTGAATGGGCAATATACTACGTGGCTGGGCAATATACTACGTGGCTGGGCAATATACTACGTGGCTGGGCAATATACTACGTGGCTGGGCAATATACTACGTCATTGGGCAATATACTACGTGGCTGGGCAATATACTACGTGGCTGGGCAATATACTACGTGGCTGGGCAATATACTACGTGGCTGGGCAATATACTACGTGGCTGGGCAATATACTACGTGCCTGGGCAATATACTACGTGACTGGGCAATATACTACGTGGCTGGGCAATATAGTACGTGGCTGGGCAATATACTACGTCACTTGGCAATATACTACGTGGCTGGGCAATATACTACGTGGCTGGGCAATATACTACGTGACTGGGCAATATACTACGTGACTGAGCAATATACTATGTGGCTGGGCAATATACTACGTGACTGCGCAATATAGTACGTGGCTCTGGGCAATATACTACGTGACTGAGCAATATACTATGTGGCTGGGCAATATACTACGTGACTGCGCAATATAGTACGTGGCTCTGGGCAATATACTACGTGGCTGGGCAATATACTACGTGACTGGGCAATATACTACGTGACTGGCCAATATACTACGTGACTGGGCAATATACTACGTGGCTGGGCAATATACTACGTGACTGGCCAATATACTACGTGAATGGGCAATATACTACGTGGCTGGGCAATATACTACGTGGCTGGGCAATATACTACGTGGCTGGGCAATATACTACGTGGCTGGGCAATATACTACGTGGCTGGGCAATATACTACGTCATTGGGCAATATACTACGTGGCTGGGCAATATACTACGTGGCTGGGCAATATACTACGTGGCTGGGCAATATACTACGTGGCTGGGCAATATACTACGTGGCTGGGCAATATACTACGTGCCTGGGCAATATACTACGTGACTGGGCAATATACTACGTGGCTGGGCAATATAGTACGTGGCTGGGCAATATACTACGTCACTTGGCAATATACTACGTGGCTGGGCAATATACTACGTGGCTGGACAATATACTACGTCGCTGGGCAATATACTACGTCACTTGGCAATATACTACGTGGCTGGGCAATATACTACGTGGCTGGGCAATATACTACGTGACTGGGCAATATACTACGTGACTGAGCAATATACTATGTGGCTGGGCAATATACTACGTGACTGCGCAATATAGTACGTGGCTCTGGGCAATATACTACGTGACTGAGCAATATACTATGTGGCTGGGCAATATACTACGTGACTGCGCAATATAGTACGTGGCTCTGGGCAATATACTACGTGGCTGGGCAATATACTACGTGACTGGGCAATATACTACGTGGCTGGGCAATATACTACGTGACTGGGCAATATACTACGTGGCTGGGCAATATACTACGTGACTGGGCAATATACTACGTCGCTGGGCAATATACTACGTGGCTGGGCAATATACTACGTGGCTGGGCAATATACTACGTGGCTGGGCAATATACTACGCGACTGGGCAATATACTACGTGACTGCGCAATATACTACGTGGCTGCGCAATATACTACGTGGCTGGGCAATATACTACGTGGCTGCGCAATATACTACGTGGCTGCGCAATATACTACGTGGCTGGGCAATATACTACGTGGCTGGGCAATATACTACGTGGCTGGGTAATATACTACGTTACGTGGACATACATATTCTACAATACCCGATGCGTTAGAATCGGGCAGCCATCTAGTATATATACACACACACAGGACACATATATCTATACACTCAGGAGATTATATATATACAGTCACGCAGTATATACACCCTGTATATATATATACACACACAGGACACATATATCTATATTACACACAGGCAGGTGCAGGTGCCTGGATCCCACGTTCCTTATCTCGGTGACCCGGTGACCCGCCGCCTCCTCCTCTCACACCCGCTGGGTGGCGCCTCCTGCCGGGGATGATGTGGGCGGCTCCGGGCTGACACACTGAGGAGCGGAGACACATGGAGCTGCCGGCCGGGCTCCCGGCTCCTGTCCCCGGGGAGGACGCGGCGTCACTGCCGGATCTGGACGAGGAGAAGCTGCTGAGCGCCCTGCACACCCGGTACCTGCAGCTGCGGGTGTATGTGAGTGACCCGAGAGCGCCCGACACCACAGGCCACCCCAAGGTGTAACCCCTGCCCCAATATATGACCCACTGTACACCCGACCCCCCTACTATACACCCCACCCCCACTATACACCGGACCCCCCACTATATAACCCTCTACTGTACACCCGACCCCCCACTATACACCGGACCCCCCACTATATAACCCTCTACTATACACCCCACCCCCACTATACACCGGACCCCTCTACTATATAACCCTCTACTATATACCCCACCCCCCCACTATACACCGGACCCCCCACTATATAACCCTCTACTGTACACCCGACCCCCCACTATACACCGGACCCCCCACTATATAACCCTCTACTATATACCCCACCCCCCCACTATACACCGGACCCCCCACTATATAACCCTCTACTGTACACCCGACCCCCCACTATACACCGGACCCCTCTACTATATAACCCTCTACTATACACCCCACCCCCACTATACACCGGACCCCTCTACTATATAACCCTCTAATATATACCCCACCCCCCACTATACACATGACCCCCCACTATATAACCCTCTACTATATACCCCACCCCCACTATACACCCCACCCCCACTATACACCGGACCCCCCACTATATAACCCTCTACTGTACACCCGACCCCCCACTATACACCGGACCCCTCTACTATATAACCCTCTACTATACACCCCACCCCCACTATACACCGGACCCCTCTACTATATAACCCTCTAATATATACCCCACCCCCCACTATACACATGACCCCCCACTATATAACCCTCTACTATATACCCCACCCCCACTATACACCCCACCCCCCACTATACACCGGACCCCTCTACTATATAACCCTCTACTATATACCCCACCCCCCACTATACACCCGACCCCCACTATATAACCCTCTATTATATACCCCACCCCCACTATACACCCGACCCCCCACTATATAACCCTCTATTATATACCCCACCCCCACTATACACCCGACCCCCCCACTATATAACCCTCTACTATACACCCGACCCCCCATTATACACCCAACCCCCCACTATATAACCCTCTATTATATACCCCACCCCCACTATACACCCGACCCCCCCACTATATAACCCTCTACTATATACCCCACCCCCACTATACACCCGACCCCCACTATATAACCCTCTACTATACACCCCACCCCCACTATACACCCGACCCCCCCACTATATAACCCTCTACTATACACCCGACCCCCACTATACACCCAACCCCCCCACTATATAACCCTCTACTATACACCCCACCCCCACTATACACCCGACCCCCCCACTATATAACCCTCTACTATACACCCGACCCCCCACTATATAACCCTCTACTATATACCCCACCCCCCACTATACACCCGACCCCCCCACTATATAACCCTCTACTATATACCCCACCCCCCACTATACACCCGACCCCCCCACTATATAACCCTCTACTATATACCCCACCCCTACTATACACCGGACCCCTCTACTATATAACCCTCTACTATATACCCCACCCCCACTATACACCCGACCCCCCACTATATAACCGTCTACTATATACCCCACCCCCCACTATACACCGGACCCCTCTATTATATAACCCTCTACTATATACCCCACCCCCCACTATACACCGGACCCCCTACTATATAACCCTCTACTATATACCCCACCCCCACTATACACCGGACCCCCCACTATATAACCCTCTACTATATACCCCACCCCCACTATACACCGGACCCCCCACTATATAACCCTCTAATATATAACCCACCCCCACTATACACCGGACCCCTCTACTATATAACCCTCTACTATATACCCCACCCCCCACTATACACCGGACCCCTCTACTATATAACCCTCTACTATATACCCCACCCCCACAATACACATGACCCCCCACTATATAACCCTCTACTATATATCCCACCCCCCACTATACACCGGACCCCTCTACTATATAACCCTCTACTATATACCCCACCCCCACTATACACCGGACCCCCCCATTATATAACCCTCTAATATATAACCCACCCCCACTATACACCGGACCCCTCTACTATATAACCCTCTACTATATACCCCACCCCCACTATACACCCGACCCCCCACTATATAACCCTCTAATATATAACCCACCCCCACTATACACCGGTCCCCTTTACTATATAACCCTCTACTATATACCCCACCCCCACTATACACATGACCCCCCACTATATAACCCTCTACTATATACCCCACCCCCACTATACACCCGACCCCCCACTATATAACCCTCTACTATATACCCCACCCCCCACTATACACCGGACCCCTCTACTATATAACCCTCTACTATATACCCCACCCCCACTATACACCGGACCCCCCACTATATAACCCTCTACTATATACCCCACCCCCACTATACACCGGTCCCCTTTACTATATAACCCTCTACTATATACCCCACCCCCACTATACACATGACCCCCCACTATATAACCCTCTACTATATACCCCACCCCCCACTATACACCCGACCCCCCTACTATATAACCCTCTACTATATACCACACCCCCCACTATACACCCGACCCCCCACTATATAACTCTCTACTATATACCCCACCCCCCACTATACACCGGACCCCCCACTATATAACCCTCTACTATATACCCCACCCCCCACTATACACCGGACCCCCCACTATATAACTCTCTACTATATACCCCACCCCCCACTATACACCGGACCCCTCTACTATATAACCCACCCCCACTATACACCCGACCCCCCACTATATAACCCTCTACTATATACCCCACCCCCACTATACACCCGACCCCCCACTATATAACCCTCTACTATATACCCCACCCCCCACTATACACCGGACCCCTCTACTATATAACCCTCTACTATATACCCCACCCCCACTATACACCCGACCCCCCACTATATAACCCTCTACTATACACCCCACCCCCACTATACACATGACCCTCTACTATATACCCCACTATACACCCGACCCCCACTATATAACCCTCTACTATATACCCCACCCCCCACTATACACCCGACCCCCACTATATAACCCTCTACTATATACCCCACCCCCACTATACACCCGACCCCCCACTATATAACCCTCTACTATATACCCCACCCCCCACTATACACCGGACCCCTCTACTATATAACCCTCTACTATGTACCCCACCCCCACTATACACCGGACACCCCACTATATAACCCTCTACTATATACCCCACCCCCACTATACACCCGACCCCCCCCTATATAACCCTCTACTATATACCCCACCCCCCACTATACACCGGACCCCTCTACTATATAACCCTCTACTATATACCCCACCCCCACTATATAACCCTCTACTATATACCCCACCCCCCACTACATAACCCTCTACTATACACCCCACCCCCACTATACACCCGACCCCCCCACTATATAACCCTCTACTATATACCCCACTATACACCCGACCCCCACTATATAACCCTCTACTATATACCCCACCCCCACTATACACCCGACCCCCCACTATATAACCCTCTACTATATACCCCACCCCCACTATACACCCGACCCCTCACTATATAACCCTCTACTATATAACCCACCCCCACTATACACCGGACCCCCCACTATATAACCCTCTACTATATAACCCACCCCCACTATACACCGGACCCCTCTACTATATAACCCTCTACTATATACCCCACCCCCACTATACACCCGACCCCCCACTATATAACCCTCTACTATATACCCCACCCCCCACTATACACCGGACCCCTCTACTATATAACCCTCTACTATATACCCCACCCCCACTATACACCCGACCCCCCACTATATAACCCTCTACTATACACCCCACCCCCACTATACACCCGACCCCCCACTATATAACCCTCTACTATACACCCGACCCCCACTATACACCCGACCCCCCCACTATATAACCCTCTATTATATACCCCACCCCCACTATACACCCGACCCCCCCACTGTATAACCCTCTACTATACACCCGACCCCCCATTATACACCCGACCCCCCACTATATAACCCTCTATTATATACCCCACCCCCACTATACACCTGACCCCCCCACTATATAACCCTCTATTATATACCCCACCCCCACTATACACCCGACCCCCACTATATAACCCTCTACTATACACCCCACCCCCACTATACACCCGACCCCCACTATATAACCCTCTACTATACACCCGACCCCCACTATACACCCGACCCCCCCACTATATAACCCTCTATTATATACCCCACCCCCCACTATACACCCGACCCCCACTATATAACCCTCTACTATACACCCCACCCCCACTATACACCCGACCCCCCACTATATAACCCTCTACTATACACCCGACCCCCACTATACACCCGACCCCCCCACTATATAACCCTCTACTATACACCCCACCCCCCACTATACACCCGACCCCCCACTATATAACCCTCTATTATATACCCCACCCCCACTATACACCCGACCCCCCCACTATATAACCCTCTACTATATACCCCACCCCCACTATACACCCGACCCCCACTATATAACCCTCTACTATACACCCCACCCCCACTATACACCCGACCCCCCACTATATAACCCTCTACTATACACCCGACCCCCACTATACACCCGACCCCCCCACTATATAACCCTCTACTATACACCCCACCCCCACTATACACCCGACCCCCCCACTATATAACCCTCTACTATACACCCGACCCCCCACTATATAACCCTCTACTATATACCCCACCCCCCACTATACACCCGACCCCCCACTATATAACCCTCTATTATATACCCCACCCCCACTATATAACCCTCTACTATACACCCGACCCCCCATTATACACCCGACCCCCCACTATATAACCCTCTATTATATACCCCACCCCCACTATACACCCGACCCCCCCCCACTATATAACCCTCTACTATATACCCCACCCCCACTATACACCCGACCCCCACTATATAACCCTCTACTATACACCCCACCCCCACTATACACCCGACCCCCCACTATATAACCCTCTACTATACACCCGACCCCCACTATACACCCGACCCCCCCACTATATAACCCTCTACTATACACCCCACCCCCACTATACACCCGACCCCCCCACTATATAACCCTCTACTATACACCCGACCCCCCACTATATAACCCTCTACTATATACCCCACCCCCACTATACACCCGACCCCCCCACTATATTACCCTCTACTATACACCCCACCCCCACTATACACCCGACCCCCCACTATATAACCCTCTACTATACACCCGACCCCCACTATACACCCGACCCCCCCACTATATAACCCTCTACTATACACCCCACCCCCACTATACACCCGACCCCCCCACTATATAACCCTCTACTATACACCCGACCCCCCACTATATAACCCTCTACTATATACCCCACCCCCACTATACACCCGACCCCCCCACTATATAACCCTCTACTATATACCCCACCCCCACTATACACCCGACCCCCCCACTATATAACCCTCTACTATATACCCCACCCCCCACTATACACCGGACCCCTCTACTATATAACCGTCTACTATATACCCCACCCCCACTATACACCCGACCCCCCACTATATAACCCTCTACTATATACCCCACCCCCACTATACACCCGACCCCCCACTATATAACCCTCTACTATATACCCCACCCCCCACTATATAACCCTCTACTATATACCCCACCCCCCACTATATACCCGACCCCCCACTATATAACCCTCTACTATATACTCCACCCCCACTATACACCCGACCCCCCCACTATATAACCCTCTACTATATACCCCACCCCCACTATACACCCGACCCCCCACTATATAACCCTCTACTATATACCCCACCCCCCACTATACACCGGACCCCCACTATATAACCCTCTACTATACACCCGACCCCCACTATACCCCCGACCCCCCCACTATATAACCCTCTACTATATACCACACCCCCCACTATACACCCGACCCCCCACTATATAACACTCTACTATATACCACACCCCCCACTATACACCCGACCCCCACTATATAACCCTCTACTATATACCCCACCCCCACTATACACCCGACCCCCCCCACTATATAACCCTCTACTATATACCCCACCCCCACTATACATCCGACCCCCCCACTATATAACCCTCTACTATATACCCCACCCCCCACTATATACCCGACCCCCCACTATATAACTCTCTACTATATACCCCACCCCCCACTATACACCCGACCCCCCACTATATAACCCTCTACTATATACCCCACTATACACCCGACCCCCCACTATATAACCCTCTACTATATACCCCACCCCCACTATACACCCGACCCCCCCACTATATAACCCTCTACTATATACCCCACCCCCACTATATAACCGACCCCCCACTATATAACCCTCTACTATATACCCCACCCCCACTATACACCCGACCCCCCACTATATAACCCTCTACTATATACCCCACCCCCCACTATACACCGGACCCCTCTACTATATAACCCTCTACTATATACCCCACCCCCACTATACACCCGACCCCCCACTATATAACCCTCTACTATACACCCCACCCCCACTATACACCCGACCCCCCACTATATAACCCTCTACTATACACCCGACCCCCACTATACACCCGACCCCCCCACTATATAACCCTCTATTATATACCCCACCCCCACTATACACCCGACCCCCCCACTGTATAACCCTCTACTATACACCCGACCCCCCATTATACACCCGACCCCCCACTATATAACCCTCTATTATATACCCCACCCCCACTATACACCTGACCCCCCCACTATATAACCCTCTATTATATACCCCACCCCCCACTATACACCCGACCCCCACTATATAACCCTCTACTATACACCCCACCCCCACTATACACCCGACCCCCACTATATAACCCTCTACTATACACCCGACCCCCACTATACACCCGACCCCCCCACTATATAACCCTCTATTATATACCCCACCCCCCACTATACACCCGACCCCCACTATATAACCCTCTACTATACACCCCACCCCCACTATACACCCGACCCCACACTATATAACCCTCTACTATACACCCGACCCCCACTATACACCCGACCCCCCCACTATATAACCCTCTACTATACACCCCACCCCCCACTATACACCCGACCCCCCACTATATAACCCTCTATTATATACCCCACCCCCACTATACACCCGACCCCCCCACTATATAACCCTCTACTATATACCCCACCCCCACTATACACCCGACCCCCCCACTATATAACCCTCTACTATACACCCCACCCCCACTATACACCCGACCCCCCACTATATAACCCTCTACTATACACCCGACCCCCACTATACACCCGACCCCCCCACTATATAACCCTCTACTATACACCCCACCCCCACTATACACCCGACCCCCCCACTATATAACCCTCTACTATACACCCGACCCCCCACTATATAACCCTCTACTATATACCCCACCCCCCACTATACACCCGACCCCCCACTATATAACCCTCTATTATATACCCCACCCCCACTATACACCCGACCCCCCCACTATATAACCCTCTACTATACACCCGACCCCCCATTATACACCCGACCCCCCACTATATAACCCTCTATTATATACCCCACCCCCACTATACACCCGACCCCCCCCCACTATATAACCCTCTACTATATACCCCACCCCCACTATACACCCGACCCCCACTATATAACCCTCTACTATACACCCCACCCCCACTATACACCCGACCCCCCACTATATAACCCTCTACTATACACCCGACCCCCACTATACACCCGACCCCCCCACTATATAACCCTCTACTATACACCCCACCCCCACTATACACCCGACCCCCCCACTATATAACCCTCTACTATACACCCGACCCCCCACTATATAACCCTCTACTATATACCCCACCCCCACTATACACCCGACCCCCCCACTATATTACCCTCTACTATACACCCCACCCCCACTATACACCCGACCCCCCACTATATAACCCTCTACTATACACCCGACCCCCACTATACACCCGACCCCCCCACTATATAACCCTCTACTATACACCCCACCCCCACTATACACCCGACCCCCCCACTATATAACCCTCTACTATACACCCGACCCCCCACTATATAACCCTCTACTATATACCCCACCCCCACTATACACCCGACCCCCCCACTATATAACCCTCTACTATATACCCCACCCCCACTATACACCCGACCCCCCCACTATATAACCCTCTACTATATACCCCACCCCCCACTATACACCGGACCCCTCTACTATATAACCCTCTACTATATACCCCACCCCCACTATACACCCGACCCCCCACTATATAACCCTCTACTATATACCCCACCCCCACTATACACCCGACCCCCCACTATATAACCCTCTACTATATACCCCACCCCCCACTATATAACCCTCTACTATATACCCCACCCCCCACTATATACCCGACCCCCCACTATATAACCCTCTACTATATACTCCACCCCCACTATACACCCGACCCCCCCACTATATAACCCTCTACTATATACCCCACCCCCACTATACACCCGACCCCCCACTATATAACCCTCTACTATATACCCCACCCCCCACTATACACCGGACCCCCACTATATAACCCTCTACTATACACCCGACCCCCACTATACCCCCGACCCCCCCACTATATAACCCTCTACTATATACCACACCCCCCACTATACACCCGACCCCCCACTATATAACACTCTACTATATACCACACCCCCCACTATACACCCGACCCCCACTATATAACCCTCTACTATATACCCCACCCCCACTATACACCCGACCCCCCCCACTATATAACCCTCTACTATATACCCCACCCCCACTATACATCCGACCCCCCCACTATATAACCCTCTACTATATACCCCACCCCCCACTATATACCCGACCCCCCACTATATAACTCTCTACTATATACCCCACCCCCCACTATACACCCGACCCCCCACTATATAACCCTCTACTATATACCCCACTATACACCCGACCCCCCACTATATAACCCTCTACTATATACCCCACCCCCACTATACACCCGACCCCCCCACTATATAACCCTCTACTATATACCCCACCCCCACTATATAACCGACCCCCCACTATATAACCCTCTACTATATACCCCACCCCCCACTATACATCCGACCCCTCACTATATAACCCTCTACTATATACCACACCCCCCACTATACACTGGACCCCCACTATATAACCCTCTACTATATACCCCACCCCCACTATACACCCGACCCCCCACTATATAACCCTCTACTATACACCCAACCCCACTATATACCCCTCTACTATATACCCCACCCCCACTATACACCCAACCCCCCCACTATATAACCCTCTACTATATACCCCACCCCCACTATACACCCGACCCCCCACTATATAACCCTCTACTATATACCCCACCCCCACTATACACCCGACCCCCCCACTATATAACCCTCTACTATATACCCCACCCCCCACTATATACCCGACCCCCCACTATATAACTCTCTACTATATACCACACCCCCCACTATACACCCGACCCCCACTATATAACCCTCTATTATATACCCCACCCCCCACTATACACCCGACCCCCACTATATAACCCTCTATTATATACCCCACCCCCCACTATACACCCGACCCCCCCACTATATAACTCTCTACTATATACCACACCCCCCACTATACACCCGACCCCCACTATATAACCCTCTATTATATACCCCACCCCCCACTATACACCCGACCCCCACTATATAACCCTCTACTATATACCCCACCCCCACTATACACCCGACCCCCCCACTATATAACCCTCTACTATATACCCCACCCCCACTATACATCCGACCCCCCCACTATATAACCCTCTACTATATACCCCACCCCCCACTATATACCCGACCCCCCACTATATAACTCTCTACTATATACCCCACCCCCCACTATACACCCGACCCCCCCACTATATAACCCTCTACTATATACCCCACTATACACCCGACCCCCCACTATATAACCCTCTACTATATACCCCACCCCCACTATACACCCGACCCCCCCACTATATAACCCTCTACTATATACCCCACCCCCACTATATAACCGACCCCCCACTATATAACCCTCTACTATATACCCCACCCCCCACTATACACCCGACCCCTCACTATATAACCCTCTACTATATACCCCACCCCCACTATACACCCGACCCCCCACTATATAACCCTCTACTATATACCCCACCCCCACTATACACCCGACCCCCCCACTATATAACCCTCTACTATATACCCCACCCCCCACTATATACCCGACCCCCCACTATATAACTCTCTACTATATACCACACCCCCCACTATACACCCGACCCCCACTATATAACCCTCTACTATATACCACACCCCCCACTATACACCCGACCCCCCACTATATAACACTCTACTATATACCACACCCCCCACTATACACTGGACCCCCACTATATACCCCTCTACTATATACCCCACCCCACTATACACCCGACCCCACTATATAACCCTCTACTATACACCCGACCCCACTATATACCCCTCTACTATATACCCCACCCCCACTATACACCGGACCCCCACTATATAACCCTCTACTATATACTCCACCCCCACTATACACCGGACCCCCACTATATAACCCTCTACTATATAATCCACCCCCACTATACACCCGACCCCCCCACTATATAACCCTCTACTATATACCCCACCCCCACTATACACCCGACCCCCACTATATAACCCTCTACTATATACCCCACCCCCACTATACACCCGACCTCCACTATATAACTCTCTACTATATACCCCACCCCCCACTATACACCCGACCCCCACTATATAACCCTCTACTATATACCCCACCCCCCACTATACACCCGACTCTCCACTATATAACCCTCTACTATATACCCCACCCCCACTATACACTCGACCCCTCTACTATATAACCCTCTACTATATACCCCACCCCCCACTATACACCCGACCCCCACTATATAACCCTCTACTATATACCCCACCCCCCACTATACACCTGTCTCTCCACTATATAACCCTCTACTATATACCCCACCCCCACTATACACATGACCCCCCACTATATAACCCTCTACTATATACCCCACCTCCACTATACACCCGACCCCCCCACTATATAACCCTCTACTATATACCCCACCCCCACTATACACCCGACCCCCCACTATATAACCCTCTACTATATACCCCACCCCCACTATACACCCGACCCCCCACTATATAACCCTCTACTATATACCCCACCCCCACTATACACCCGACCCCCCACTATATAACCCTCTACTATATACCCCACCCCCACTATATAACCCTCTACTATATACCCCACCCCCCACTATATAACCCTCTATTATATACCCCACCCCCACTATACACCCACCCCCTACTATATAACCCTCTACTATATACTCCACCCCCACTATACACCCGACCCCCCCACTATATAACCCTCTACTATATACCCCACCCCCACTATACACCCGACCCCCTCTATATAACCCTCTACTATATACCCCACCCCCCACTATATACCCGACCCCCACTATATAACCCTCTACTATATACCCCACCCCCCACTATACACCCGACCCCCCACTATATAACACTCTACTATATATCACCCTCTACTATATACCCCACCCCCCACTATATACCCGACCCCCCACTATATAACTCTCTACTATATACCCCACCCCCCACTATACACCCGACCCCCCCACTATATAACCCTCTACTATATACCCCACCCCCACTATACACCTGACCCCCACTATATAACCCTCTATTATATACCCCACCCCCCACTATACACCGGACCCCTCTACTATATAACCCTCTACTATATACCCCACCCCCCACTATACACCCGACCCCCCACTATATAACCCTCTACTATATACCCCACCCCCCACTATACACCCGACTCCCCACTATATAACCCTCTATTATATACCCCACCCCCACTATACACCCGACCCCCACTATATAACCCTCTACTATATACCCCACCCCCACTATACACCCGACCCCCACTATATAACCCTCTACTATATACCCCACCCCCACTATACACCTGACCCCCACTATATAACCCTCTATTATATACCCCACCCCCCACTATACACCGGACCCCTCTACTATATAACCCTCTACTATATACCCCACCCCCCACTATACACCCGACCCCCCACTATATAACCCTCTACTATATACCCCACCCCCCACTATACACCCGACTCCCCACTATATAACCCTCTATTATATACCCCACCCCCACTATACACCCACCCCCTACTATATAACCCTCTACTATATACCCCACCCCCACTATACACCCACCCCCACTATATAACCCTCTATTATATACCCCACCCCCACTATACACCCACCCCCTACTATATAACCCTCTACTATATACCCCACCCCCACTATACACCCGACCCTCCACTATATAACTCTCTATTATATACCCCACCCCCACTATACACCCGACCCCTCACTATATAACCCTCTACTATATACCCCACCCCCCACTATACACCCAACCCCCCACTATATAACCCTCTATTATATACCCCACCCCCACTATACACCCACCCCCTACTATATAACCCTCTACTATATACCCCACCCCCACTATACATCCGACTCCCCACTATATAACCCTCTATTATATACCCCACCCCCACTATACACCCACCCCCTACTATATAACCCTCTACTATATACCCCACCCCCCACTATACACCCGACCCCCCACTATATAACCCTCTATTATATACCCCACCCCCACTATACACCCACCCCCTACTTTATAACCCTCTACTATATACCCCACCCCCACTATACACCCACCCCCACTATATAACCCTCTATTGTATACCCCACCCCCACTATACACCCACCCCCTACTATATAACCCTCTACTATATACCCCACCCCCACTATACACCCGACCCTCCACTATATAACTCTCTATTATATACCCCACCCCCACTATACACCCGACCCCCACTATATAACCCTCTACTATATACCCCACCCCCACTATACACCCGACCCCCACTATATAACCCTCTACTATATACCCCACCCCCACTATACACCCGACCCCCACTATATAACCCTCTACTATATACCACCCCCCCACTATACACCCGACCCCACACTATATAACTCTCTACTATATACCCCACCCCCTCTATACACCCGACCCCCACTATATAACCCTCTACTATATACCCCACCCCCACTATACACCCGACCTCCACTATATAACTCTCTACTATATACCCCACCCCCCACTATACACCCGACCCCCACTATATAACCCTCTACTATATACCCCACCCCCCACTATACACCCGACTCTCCACTATATAACCCTCTACTATATACCCCACCCCCACTATACACTCGACCCCTCTACTATATAACCCTCTACTATATACCCCACCCCCCACTATACACCCGACCCCCACTATATAACCCTCTACTATATACCCCACCCCCCACTATACACCTGTCTCTCCACTATATAACCCTCTACTATATACCCCACCCCCACTATACACATGACCCCCCACTATATAACCCTCTACTATATACCCCACCCCCACTATACACCCGACCCCCCCACTATATAACCCTCTACTATATACCCCACCCCCACTATACACCCGACCCCCCACTATATAACCCTCTACTATATACCCCACCCCCACTATACACCCGACCCCCCATTATATAACCCTCTACTATATACCCCACCCCCCACTATATAACTCTCTACTATATACCCCAGCCCACTATACACCCGACCCCCACTATATAATCCTCTACTATATACCCCACCCCCACTATACACCCGACCCCCCCCACTATATAACCCTCTACTATATACCACACCCCCCACTATACACCCGACCCCCCACTATATAACACTCTACTATATACCACACCCCCCACTATACACCCGACCCTCCACTATATAACCCTCTACTATATACCCCACCCCCACTATACACCCGACCCCTCACTATATAACCCTCTACTATATACCCCACCCCCACTATACACCCGACCCCCCACTATATAACCCTCTACTATATACCCCACCCCCCACTATATAACTCTCTACTATATACCCCACCCCCACTATACACCCGACCCCCACTATATAACCCTCTACTATATACCCCACCCCCACTATACACCCGACCCCCCCGCTATATAACCCTCTACTATATACCACACCCCCCACTATACACCCGACCCCCCACTATATAACCCTCTACTATATACCCCACCCCCACTATACACCCGACCCCCCCACTATATAACCCTCTACTATATACCACACCCCCCACTATACACCCGACCCCCACTATATAACCCTCTACTATATACCTCACCCCCCACTATATACCCGACCCCCCACTATATAACCCTCTACTATATACCCCACCCCCACTATACACCCGACCCCCCCACTATATAACCCTCTACTATATACCCCACCCCCACTATACACCCGACCCCTCACTATATAACCCTCTACTATATACCCCACCCCCCACTGTACACCCGACCCTCCACTATATAACCCTCTACTATATACCCCACCCCCACTATACACCCGACCCCTCACTATATAACCCTCTACTATATACCCCACCCCCCACTGTACACCCGACCCCCCCACTATATAACCCTCTACTATATACCCCACCCCCACTATACACCCGACCCCCCACTATATAACCCTCTACTATATACCCCACCCCCACTATATAACCCTCTACTATATACCCCACCCCCCACTATATAACCCTCTATTATATACCCCACCCACACTATACACCCACCCCCTACTATATAACCCTCTACTATATACTCCACCCCCACTATACACCCGACCCCCCCACTATATAACCCTCTACTATATACCCCACCCCCACTATACACCCGACCCCCTCTATATAACCCTCTACTATATACCCCACCCCCCACTATATACCCGACCCCCACTATATAACCCTCTACTATATACCCCACCCCCCACTATACACCCGACCCCCCACTATATAACACTCTACTATATACCACACCCCCCACTATACACCCGACCCCCACTATATCACCCTCTACTATATACCCCACCCCCCACTATATACCCGACCCCCCACTATATAACTCTCTACTATATACCCCACCCCCCACTATACACCCGACCCCCCCACTATATAACCCTCTACTATATACCCCACCCCCACTATACACCTGACCCCCACTATATAACCCTCTATTATATACCCCACCCCCCACTATACACCGGTCCCCTCTACTATATAACCCTCTACTATATACCCCACCCCCCACTATACACCCGACCCCCCACTATATAACCCTCTACTATATACCCCACCCCCCACTATACACCCGACTCCCCACTATATACCCCACCCCCACTATACACCCGACCCCCACTATATAACCCTCTACTATATACCCCACCCCCACTATACACCTGACCCCCACTATATAACCCTCTATTATATACCCCACCCCCCACTATACACCGGACCCCTCTACTATATAACCCTCTACTATATACCCCACCCCCCACTATACACCCGACCCCCCACTATATAACCCTCTACTATATACCCCACCCCCCACTATACACCCGACTCCCCACTATATAACCCTCTATTATATACCCCACCCCCACTATACACCCACCCCCTACTATATAACCCTCTACTATATACCCCACCCCCACTATACACCCACCCCCACTATATAACCCTCTATTATATACCCCACCCCCACTATACACCCACCCCCTACTATATAACCCTCTACTATATACCCCACCCCCACTATACACCCGACCCTCCACTATATAACTCTCTATTATATACCCCACCCCCACTATACACCCGACCCCCCACTATATAACCCTCTACTATATACCCCACCCCCCACTATACACCCAACCCCCCACTATATAACCCTCTATTATATACCCCACCCCCACTATACACCCACCCCCTACTATATAACCCTCTACTATATACCCCACCCCCACTATACACCCGACTCCCCACTATATAACCCTCTATTATATACCCCACCCCCACTATACACCCACCCCCTACTATATAACCCTCTACTATATACCCCACCCCCCACTATACACCCGACCCCCCACTATATAACCCTCTATTATATACCCCACCCACACTATACACCCACCCCCTACTTTATAACCCTCTACTATATACCCCACCCCCACTATACACCCACCCCCACTATATAACCCTCTATTGTATACCCCACCCCCACTATACACCCACCCCCTACTATATAACCCTCTACTATATACCCCACCCCCACTATACACCCGACCCTCCACTATATAACTCTCTATTATATACCCCACCCCCACTATACACCCGACCCCCCACTATATAACCCTCTATTATATACCCCACCCCCACTATACACCCACCCCCTACTATATAACCCTCTACTATATACCCCACCCCCCACTATACACCCGACCCCCCACTATATAACCCTCTATTATATACCCCACCCCCACTATACACCCACCCCCTACTTTATAACCCTCTACTATATACCCCACCCCCACTATACACCCAACCCCCCCCACTATATAACCCTCTACTATATACTCCACTCCCCACTATACACCCGACTCTCCACTATATAACCCTCTACTATATACCCAAACCCCCCTATACACCCGACCCCCACTATATAGCTCTCTACTATATACCCCACCCCCCACTATACACCCGACCCTCCACTATATAATCCTCTACTTAGTATAGACTAGAGTCTACTATATTCCCGACCCCTCACTATGTAACCCTCTGCTATATACCCAACTCCCCACTATATAACCCTCTACTATATACCCCTCCCTCCACTATATACCCGACCCCCCGTAATATATAACCCTCTACTATATACCCTACTATATATCCTGACCCTGACTTTATACTCCTCACTATGCGCACTACTCCCCTCTGTGTCCCGACTCCTCTACTGTATAACCAACTCCCTCTATACACCCAACCCCCCTCACTTTATTCTCTACTCTCCTGTGCTCTATACCTGACCGTCCTCCACTATATACCCTGACCCCCACTATATAACTCTCTACTATATACCCCAATCCCTCACTGTATACTCCACTATATACCCATAGCTGGCAATGAGTCTCTTACAACGCTCTGGAGGAATTTTGGCCATTTATCTCTGCAGAATTGTAATTCGGTCACATTAAGGTCAGGACTTTGACTAGGCCACTCCAAAGTTTTAATTTTGTTTTTCTTGAGCCATTCAGAGGTGGACTTGCTGGTGTTGGATCATTGCCCTGCTGTATATCCCAAGTGCTCTTCAGCTTGAGGTCACACACAGGTGGCCCGACATTCTCCTTCAGGATTGTTTGGTAGACGGCAGAATTCATAGTTTCATTTACCACAGCAATTCTTCCAGGTCCTGAAGCAGCAAAACAGCCCTAGACCATCACACTACCACCACCATATTTTATTGATGGTATGATGTTCCTTTTCTGAAATGCTTTGTTACTTCTACGTCAGATGTAATATGACATACACCTTCCAAAAGTTCAACTTTTCTCTCCTCAGTCTACAGAGTATTCTCCCAAAACTCTTGGGGATCATCAAGATGTTTTCTGGCAAAAATGAGTTAAGACTTTATGTTCTTATTGCTCAGCAGAGGTTTTTGTCTTGGCCATTTTCTCCAGTCTTTCTTATGGTGGAGTCTTGAACATTGACCTTAACGGAGACAAGTGAGGCCTGCAGTTCTCTGAAAGTTGTTGTGGTGTCTTTTGTGATCTCTTGGATGAGTCGTTGCTGCTCTGTTGAGGTAATTTTGGTCGGTCGGCCGGCCTATCCTGGGAAGGGTCACCACTGTTTGATGTTTTCGCCATTTGTGGATAACGGCTCTCACTGTGGTTCGCTGGAGTCCAAAGCTCGAGAGATGGCTTTATAAACCTTTCCCAGACTGAGAGATCTCAATAACCTTTTCTCATTTGTTCCAGAATCTCTTTGGATCGCGGAATGATGTTTAGTTTTTGAGGAATCTTTTGTTTTACTTCACTTTGTCAGGCAGGTGCTGTTTAAGTGATTTCTTGATTAAGACAGTAATCAGGCCTGTGTGTGGCTAGGGAATGTGAACTTGTTTTTCCCAAAGATGTGATAAACCACAGTTAACTTATGGGGGGGGGGAGGGCACAATCAGTTTTTCACACAGGGCCCTGGAGGTCTGGATTTCTTTTTCAATAATAAAAACCTTTGTCAAGAATTCCTTAATAATACAAATTCACAATATCACATGCCGGGAGGGCATGAGTGCCACGCGCTGTGATCTTTGGAGCAAACAGTTCTCTGCTGCCTCCTATCATCTGGACAATTACCGTATTTTTCGCTTTGTAAGACGCACTTTGTAAGACACCCAGGGGGTGTCCAGGTGCCTGGTGGTTGCTGGCCATTGCTGCGGGTGTCTCCTGTGCCCAGCGGTGCTGCGTGGGTGTCCGCCGCTGCCCGGGGCTCTGCTGACATTTTGCGACAGGCCAGAGCCCCAGCACTTCCAGGGTTCCACGTGCGCTGGTCTCCGGGAATATGGCCACCGCCTGTGTTGGCGCATGCGCTGATGGTGATTTCGGGATCAAGACCTCAAGAGATGAGATTGACAAACGTTCTTCCACTGTCTTGTTAATGGGTAAGCTCCATAGCCACGGCTATTTCTGAAGGGTGTGAGATCTTCCTTTAGGCCAAGTTCACGCGGGGGCGTTTTTTTTTTTTTCCAGCAAAACCTGAGTGCTTGGCAGGAAAGAAGCTGCGGCAAAAGCGCAGGTTTTGCTGTATTTTTCACGGCGTTTTTGGTGCGTTTATTTAATGCAATATTTTTCCATGCAATTCAATGGGTGAAAAACGCTGAATGTGACATTCTCTTATGTCCAAAAAACAACAAGCGAAGCACAAAATCCTGATGTCATAAACCGAGCTGTGTGCATGGGATTTCTGAAATCTCATAGACATAGCTGGTATTATCAAATGCAGCTGAAAATTAGCATAAAATCATAAAAAATGCAGCAAGACTGCCCAGTGTGAACTCAGCCTTATTCCGCTCCAAACCTATTAAGCCTTTTCCTGTCTCTCTGTCTATGCACAGTACACATCCTGTTCAGTCACCTGGGCATAAAGAGGACGGCTTGTCTGCTCACATCATTGGTACAGTCTATTCTACATAGCGGCTGCTTTGAGTGCGAGCTCCTGTTTCGTTAGGATAAACGGGAGAGAGGCTGTGAGGGACCTCAAGGATCTGTAATATTTTCTATGACAACCTACAATTATAAACTGCATTCTGTGATTATCTCCGTCTAATATTTACATTTGTTTGGTGATCTGAAACATATGAGTGTGAAAACATGCAAAAGAATAGAAATCGGGACGGGGGTGAACACGTTTTCACACAACTGTGTACCCCAATCGCCCACTATACACTGCTCTGCTATGTACCCCCACTATATACTCTGACCCCGCCACTATACACCCACTATATACTCCCTGCTATAGTCCCTCGGCTATATACCCTACTATATACTTCTACTCCCCGCTATATACACTGGCTTCCTTCTATATACCCCCCACTATATACCTTGACCCCTACACTACGGTATATATCACCCACTATATACCCGACAGACCCCTCCACTATATACCCTGACACCATTATACACTCCCTATGCACCCCCACTATATACCCTGGCCCACACTATTTACCCCAACCCCTGCACTATATAGCCCCCACTATATACTCCCCACTGTGCACCCTGACCCTCCAATATAGCTCCCTGACTATATACCCCCCCACTATATACTTCGACTCCCCACTATATACGCTGGCTTCCTTCTATATACCCCCCACTATATACAGTGGGGCAAAAAAGTATTTAGTCAGTCAGCAATAGTGCAAGTTCCACCACTTAAAAAGATGAGAGGCGTCTGTAATTTACATCATAGGTAGACCTCAACTATGGGAGACAAACTGAGAAAAAAAAATCCAGAAAATCACATTGTCTGTTTTTTTATCATTTTATTTGCATATTATGGTGGAAAATAAGTATTTGGTCAGAAACAAAATTTCATCTCAATACTTTGTAATATATCCTTTGTTGGCAATGACACAGGTCAAACATTTTCTGTAAGTCTTCACAAGGTTGCCACACACTGTTGTTGGTATGTTGGCCCATTCCTCCATGCAGATCTCCTCTAGAGCAGTGATGTTTTTGGCTTTTCGCTTGGCAACACGGACTTTCAACTCCCTTCTATAGGGTTGAGATCTGGAGACTGGCTAGGCCACTCCAGGACCTTGAAATGCTTCTTACGAAGCCACTCCTTCGTTGCCCTGGCGGTGTGCTTTGGATCATTGTCATGTTGAAAGACCAAGCCATGTTTCATCTTCAATGCCCTTGCTGAAGGAAGGAGGTTTGCACTCAAAATCTCACGATACATGGCCCCATTCATTCTTTCATGTACCCAGATCAGTCGTCCTGGCCCCTTTGCAGAGAAACAGGCCCAAAGCATGATGTTTCCACCACCATGCTTTACAGTAGGTATGGTGTTTGATGGATGCAACTCAGTATTCTTTTTCCTCCAAACACGACAAGTTGTGTTTCTACCAAACAGTTCCAGTTTGGTTTCATCAGACCATAGGACATTCTCCCAAAACTCCTCTGGATCATCCAAATGCTCTCTAGCAAACTTCAGACGGGCCCGGACATGTACTGGCTTAAGCAGTGGGACACGTCTGGCACTGCAGGATCTGAGTCCATGGTGGCGTAGTGTGTTACTTATGGTAGGACTTGTTACATTGGTCCCAGCTCTCTGCAGTTCATTCACTAGGTCCCCCAGCGTGGTTCTGGGATTTTTGCTCACCGTTCTTGTGATCATTCTGACAATACGGGGTGGGATTTTGCGTGGAGCCCCAGATCGAGGGAGATTATCAGTGGTCTTTTATGTCTTCCATTTTCTAATTATTGCTCCCACTGTTGATTTCTTCACTCCAAGCTGGTTGGCTATTGCAGATTCAGTCTTCCCAGCCTGGTGCAGGGCTACAATTTTGTTTCTGGTGTCCTTTGACAGCTCTTTGGTCTTCACCATAGTGGAGTTTGGAGTCAGACTGTTTGAGGGTGTGCACAGGTGTCTTTTTATACTGATAACAAGTTTAAACAGGTGCCATTACTACAGGTAATGAGTGGAGGAAAGAGGAGACTCTTAAAGAAGACGTTACAGGTCTGTGAGAGCCAGAAATCTTGATTGTTTGCTTCTGACCAAATACTTATTTTCCACCATAATATGCAAAAAAAATGATAAAAAAACAGACAATGTGATTTTCTGGATTTTTTTTTTCTCAGTTTGTCTCCCATAGTTGAGGTCTACCTATGATGTAAATTACAGACGCCTCTCATCTTTTTAAGTGGTGTAACTTGCACTATTGCTGACTGACTAAATACTTTTTTGCCCCACTGTACCTTGACCCCTACACTACGGTATATATCACCCACTATATACCCGACAGACCCCTCCACTATATACCCTGACACCATTATACACTCCCTATGCACCCCCACTATATACCCTGGCCCACACTATTTACCCCAACCCCTGCACTATATAGCCCCCACTATATACTCCCCACTGTGCACCCTGACCCTCCAATATAGCTCCCTGACTATATACCCCCCCTACTATATACTTCGACTCCCCACTATATACGCTGGCTTCCTTCTATATACCCCCCACTATATACCCTGACCCCTACAGTACAGTATATACCACCAACTATATACCTGACAGACCCCTCCACTATATACCCTGACACCATTATACACTCCCTATGCACCCCCACTATATACCCTGACCCACACTATTTACCCCAACCCCTGCACTATATAGCCCCCACTATATACTCCCCACTGTGCACCCTGACCCTCCAATATAACTCCCTGACTATATACCCCCTACTATATACTTCGACTCCCCACTATATACACTGGCTCCCTTCTATATACCTCCCACTATATTCCGTGACCCCTCCACTACATAACCTGACACTATTATACACCCACTATGCACCCCCCAATATGTACCCCCCACTATATACCCTGACCCACACTATTTACCCCAACCCCTGCACTATATAGCCCCCACTATATACTCCCCACTGTGCACCCTGACCCTCCAATATAACTCTCTGACTATATAACCCCCTACTATATACTTCGACTCCCCACTATATATACGCTGGCTCTCTTCTATATACCTCCCACTATATTCCGTGACCCCTCCACTACATAACCTGACACTATTATACACCCACTATACACCCCCCAATATGTACCCCCCACTATATACCCTGACCCACACTATTATCCCAACCTCTGCACTATATACCACCCATTGTATACCCCGACCCCCCCACTATATACTCACTATATTTCCCACCCTTCCCCTGACTCTCCAATATAACTCCCCCACTATATTCCCTCAGCTATATACCCCCCTACTATATACTCTGGCTCCCTTCTATATACCCTGACCCCTACACTACAGTATATACTACCCACTATATACCCTGACCCCATAATATGCACACTATACATCCCCACTCTATACCCACCCTCACTATATACCCTGACCCCCACTGTATACCCCAACCCCTGCACACTATTCCACCCACTATAGACCCAGACCCCTCCACACTATATACCCCAACCCTCCACTATATACTTCCCCACTATATGCCAACTATGTAGACCCCAACCCTCATTATATACTCCCGACCTTCCCACTATATACAACCTGATTCTGTAATATATACACTCCCACTATATATCCAGTCCCCCCACTACATACTCCACCCATTATATTCCCCACCTTTCTTACGATATACACCTCAACATCACACTATTTACCCTGACTCTCCAACTATATATACACTGACCCCTTCACTATATACACCCCAACCCCTCACTGTATACTCCCCCACTGTAAATCTTAACCCCAATATATACTCCCCCGCTACATATATTTCCACTATATATTCTGACCCCTCCACTACATACCCCGATCCTCACCACTACATACCCACAATATTCTCTCCCACTATATACCCAAACCCCTCCACTATATTACCCCACTATTTACCCAGACTCCCTACTATATCCTTTTTGCACCCTGACCCCGCTTCCACTTTATAATGGTCCACGTGCCTGTCCTCATCATCCTTAGCACTGACTCTTCTTTTTGGGGATCCTCAGCAGCATCATCATAGCTGAGTTTACACAATGAAACATCTCATCATGCATAACATCGACTTCCACATTGTCCACTGTTATGATCTGGTAATTCAGTACCACAATGGACATAGAAGTCAGAGCACATACAGTGACCTGACAATAACCCAAAAACATAGAACGAGCTCTGAGACGTGGGAACTCTGCTGACCGCAATCCCTAATCCTCTCCAACCACACTAGAGGCAGCCGTGGATTGCGCCTAACGCTCCCTATGCAACTCGGCACAGCCTGAGAAACTAGCTAGCCTGAAGATAGAAAATAAGCCTACCTTGCCTCAGAGAAATACCCCAAAGGAAAAGGCAGCCCCCACATATAATGACTGTGAGTAAAGATGAAAAGACGAACGTAGAGATGAAATAGATTTAGCAAAGTGAGGCCCGACTTTCTGAACAGAGCGAGGATAGGAAAGGTAACTTTGCGGTCAACACAAAACCCTACAAACAACCACGCAAAGGGGGCAAAAAGACCCTCCGTACCGAACTAACGGCACGGAGGTACACCCTCTGCGTCCCAGAGCTTCCAGCAGCCAATAAAAAACAAACAAGCAAGCTGGACAGAAAAAAACAGCAAACAAATAGCAAAAGCGGAACTTAGCTATGCAGAGCAGCAGGCCACAGGAACGATCCAGGAGGAAACAGGTCCAATACTAGAACATTGACTGGAGGCCAGGATCAAAGCACTAGGTGGAGTTAAATAGAGCAGCACCTAACGACTTCACCACATCACCTGAGGAAGGAAACTCAGAAGCCGCAGTACCACTTTCCTCCACCAACGGAAGCTCATAGAGAGAATCAGCCGAAGTACCACTTGTGACCACAGGAGGGAGCTCTGCCACAGAATTCACAACAGTACCCGCCCCTTGAGGAGGGGTCACCGAACCCTCACCAGAGCCCCCAGAACGACCAGGATGAGCCACATGAAAGGCACGAACAAGATCGGGAGCATGGACATCAGAGGCAAAGACCCAGGAATTATCTTCCTGAGCATAACCCTTCCACTTAACCAGATACTGGAGTTTCCGTCTTGAAACACGAGAATCCAATATCTTCTCCACAATATACTCCAACTCCCCCTCCACCAAAACCGGGGCAGGAGGATCAACAGATGGAACCATAGGTGCCACGTATCTCCGCAACAATGACCTATGGAATACGTTATGTATGGAAAAAGAATCTGGAAGGGTCAGATGAAAAGACACAGGATTAATAACCTCAGAAATCCTATACGGACCAATGAAACGAGGTTTAAACTTAGGAGAGGAAACCTTCATAGGAATATGACGAGAAGATAACCAAACCAAATCCCCAACACGAAGTCGGGGACCCACACAGCATCTGAGACTAGCGAAACGTTGAGCCTTCTCCTGGGACAAGGTCAAATTGTCCACTACATGAGTCCAAATCTGCTGTAACCTGTCCACCACCGCATCCACACCAGGACAGTCCGAAGACTCAACCTGCCCTGAAGAGAAACGAGGATGGAACCCAGAGTTGCAGAAAAACGGCGAAACCAAGGTAGCCGAGCTGGCCCGATTATTAAGGGCGAACTCAGCCAAAGGCAAAAAGGACACCCAGTCATCCTGATCAGCAGAAACAAAGCATCTCAGATATGTTTCCAAGGTCTGATTGGTTTGTTCGGTCTGGCCATTAGTCCGAGGATGGAAAGCCGAGGAAAAAGACAAGTCAATTCCCATCCTAGCACAAAAGGCTCGCCAAAACCTCGAAACAAACTGGGAACCTCTGTCAGAAACGATATTCTCTGGAATGCCATGTAAACGAACCACATGCTGGAAGAACAATGGCACGAAATCAGAGGAGGAAGGTAATTTAGACAAGGGTACCAAATGGACCATCTTAGAGAAGCGATCACAGACCACCCAAATGACTGACATTTTCTGAGAGACTGGAAGATCTGAAATAAAATCCATAGAGATATGTGTCCAAGGCCTCTTCGGGACCGGCAAGGGCAAAAGCAACCCACTGGCACGAGAACAGCAGGGCTTAGCCCGAGCACAAATCCCACAGGACTGCACAAAAGAACGCACATCCCGCGACAGAGATGGCCACCAAAAGGATCTAGCCACTAACTCTCTGGTACCAAAGATTCCAGGATGACCAGCCAACACCGAACAATGAACCTCAGAGATAACTTTATTCGTCCACCGATATATCAGGGATAAACCGTTTCTCCGCTGGGCAACGATCAGGTTTATTCGCCTGAAATTTTTGCAGCACCCGCCGCAAATCAGGGGAGATGGCAGACACAATTACTCCCTCTTTGAGAATACCCGCCGGCTCAGATAAACCCGGAGAGTCGGGCACAAAACTCCTAGACAGAGCATCCGTCTTCACATTTTTAGAGCCCGGAAGGTACGAAATCACAAAGTCAAAACGGGCAAAAAACAGCGAGCAACGAGCCTGTCTAGGATTCAACCGCTTGGCAGACTCGAGATAAGTCAAGTTCTTATGATCAGTCAAGACCACCAAGCGATGCTTAGCTCCTTCAAGCCAATGACGCCACTCCTCGAATGCCCACTTCATGGCCAGCAACTCTCGATTGCCAACATCATAATTTCGCTCGGCAGGCGAAAACTTCCTGGAAAAGAAGGCGCATGGTTTCATCACCGAGCAATCAGAACTTCTCTGCGACAAAACAGCCCCTGCTCCAATCTCAGAAGCATCAACCTCGACCTGGAATGGAAGCGAAACATCTGGTTGACACAACACAGGGGCAGAAGAAAAACGACGCTTCAACTCTTGAAACGCTTCCACAGCAGCAGAAGACCAATTGACCACATCAGCACCCTTCTTGGTCAAATCGGTCAATGGTTTAGCAATACTAGAAAAATTACAGATGAAGCGACGATAAAAATTAGCAAAGCCCAGGAACTTTTGCAGACTTTTCAGAGATGTCGGCTGAGTCCAATCATGGATGGCTTGGACCTTAACAGGGTCCATCTCGATAGTAGAAGGGGAAAAGATGAACCCCAAAAATGAAACCTTCTGAACACCAAAGAGACACTTTGATCCCTTCACAAACAAAGAATTAGCACGCAGGACCTGAAAAACTGTTCTGACCTGCTTCACATGAGACTCCCAATCATCCGAGAAGATCAAAATGTCATCCAAGTACACAATCAGGAATTTATCCAGGTACTCTCGGAAGATGTCATGCATAAAGGACTGAAATACTGATGGAGCATTGGCAAGTCCGAATGGCATTACTAGATACTCAAAATGGCCCTCGGGCGTATTAAATGCAGTTTTCCACTCATCGCCTCGCTTAATACGCACCAGATTATACGCACCACGAAGATCTATCTTGGTGAACCAACTAGCCCCCTTAATCCGAGCAAACAAATCAGATAACAACGGCAAGGGGTACTGAAATTTAACCGTGATCTTATTTAGAAGGCGGTAATCTATACAAGGTCTCAGCGAACCATCCTTCTTGGCCACAAAAAAGAACCCTGCTCCTAATGGCAACGATGACGGGCGAATATGCCCCTTCTCCAAGGACTCCTTCACGTAACTCCGCATAGCGGCGTGCTCAGGCACAGATAAATTAAACAGTCGACCCTTTGGGAATTTACTACCAGGAATCAAATCGATAGCACAATCACAATCCCTATGCGGAGGTAGGGTATCGGACTTGGGCTCATCAAATACATCCCGGTAATCAGACAAGAACTCTGGAACCTCAGAAGGGGTGGATGACGAAATAGACAGAAATGGGACATCACCATGTACCCCCTGACAACCCCAGCTGGACACCGACATGGATTTCCAATCTAATACTGGATTATGGACTTGTAGCCATGGCAACCCCAACACGACCACATCATGCAGATTATGCAACATCAGAAAGCGAATAACCTCCTGATGTGCAGGAGCCATGCACATGGTCAGCTGGGTCCAGTATTGAGGCTTATTCTTGGCCAAAGGCGTAGCATCAATTCCTCTCAATGGAATAGGACACTGCAAGGGCTCCAAGAAAAACCCACAACGCCTAGCATACTCCAAGTCCATCAAATTCAGGGCAGCGCCTGAATCCACAAATGCCATGACAGAATAAGATGACAAAGAGCAGATCAAGGTAATGGACAGAAGGAATTTTGACTGTACCGTACCAATGGTGGCAGACCTAGCGAACCGCTTAGTGCGCTTAGGACAATCAGAGATAGCATGAGTGGAATCACCACAGTAGAAACACAGCCCATTCAGACGCCTGTGTTCTTGCCGTTCAACTCTGGTCAAAGTCCTATCGCACTGCATAGGCTCTGGTTTATGCTCAGATAATACCGCCAAATGGTGCACAGATTTACGCTCACGCAAGCGTCGACCGATCTGAATGGCCAAAGACATAGACTCATTTAGACCAGCAGGCATAGGAAATCCCACCATGACATCTTTAAGGGCTTCAGAGAGACCCTTTCTGAAAATAGCTTTGAGCGCACCTTCATTCTATTTAGTGAGTACGGACCACTTTCTAAATTTCTGACAATATACCTCTATCTCATCCTGACCCTGACACAGAGCCAGCAAATTTTTCTCTGCCTGATCCACTGAATTAGGTTCATCGTACAGCAATCCGAGCGCCAGGAAAAACGCATCGATATTACTTAATGCAGGATCTCCTGACGCAAGTAAAAATGCCCAGTCCTGAGGGTCGCCACGTAAAAAAGAAATAATGATCCTAACTTGTTGAACTGGGTCACCAGAGGAGCGAGGTTTCAAAGCCAGAAATAGTTTACAATTATTTTTGAAACTCAGAAATTTAGTTCTATCTCCAAAAAACAAATCAGGAATAGGAATTCTCGGTTCTAACTTAGAATTCTGAACCACAAAGTCTTGAATATTTTGTACTCTTGCCGTGAGCTGATCCACACATGAAGACAGACCTTTAATGTCCATCGCTACACCTGTGTCCTGAACCACCCAAATGTCTAGGGGAAAAAAAAGGCAAAACACAGTGCAGAGAAAAAAAAATGGTCTCCGAACTTCTTTTTTCCCTCTATTGAGAATCATTAGTACTTTGGGCCTCCAGTACTGATATGATCTGGTAATTCAGTACCACAATGTACATAGAAGTCAGAGCACATACAGTGACCTGACAATAACCCAAAAACATAGAACGAGCTCTGAGACGTGGGAACTCTGCTGACCGCAATCCCTAATCCTCTCCAACCACACTAGAGGCAGCCGTGGATTGCGCCTAACGCTTCCTATGCAACTCGGCACAGCCTGAGAAACTAGCTAGCCTGAAGATAGAAAATAAGCCTACCTTGCCTCAGAGAAATACCCCAAAGGAAAAGGCAGCCCCCACATATAATGACTGTGAGTAAATATGAAAAGACAAACGTAGAGATGAAATAGATTTAGCAAAGTGAGGCCCGACTTTCTGAACAGAGCGAGGATAGGAAAGGTAACTTTGCGGTCAACACAAAACCCTACAAACAACCACGCAAAGGGGGAAAAAGACCCTCCGTACCGAACTAACGACACGGAGGTACACCCTCTGCGTCCCAGAGCTTCCAGCAGGCAAGAAAAAACAAACAAGCAAGCTGGACAGAAAAAAACAGCAAACAAATAGCAAAAGCGGAACTTAGCTATGCAGAGCAGCAGGCCACAGGAACGATCCAGGAGGAAACAGGTCCAATACTAGAACATTGACAGGAGGCCAGGATCAAAGCACTAGGTGGAGTTAAATAGAGCAGCACCTAACGACTTCACCACATCACCTGAGGAAGGAAACTCAGAAGCCGCAGTACCACTCTCCTCCACCAACGGAAGCTCACAGAGAGAATCAGCCGAAGTACCACTTGTGACCACAGGAGGGAGCTCTGCCACAGAATTCACAACAGTCCACATTTGGATTACGTGACTTATCAGATCTGGGAGGTTTGTCAGGGACGTATTGAGTGACAAATTGTCCAGATCGGTCTCAATTAAACTTGGGGAGGTTCTCTGACACCCCCACTTTCCAAACCTCTCTCATTGCACCCCAGGCTAGGAAAAGTCAGGCCATCAGCAGAGGTTGGTGAACACTCCTAATCCCGGTGACACTGAGGCTATTCCCAAGGATATATTCCTCAAAGGACAAACAACTTGGAGCAGTGGGTCCAGGGACTATCGGTTGCCACCTTCAAGGAAGTAAAGGACCAGTTTCTGCGTCTTTTCCCAATGAAGGTGTGAGCTTTCATGATGGATCCGGGAGCCAAAGAAACCCCATGTTGGAATACTGCCCTGCAGCCCAGTTTCTGGAGAGGAGGAATCATGCTCTGCTTCAGCATGTCACAGTCCATGATGTTGTTCATGGATCCCTCAAAGACCTGTAGCTCCCCACAGCCAGCAGCACTCATGCATCCTCAAACCATGACACTCCCTCCACCATGCTTGACTGTAGGCAGGACACACTTGTCTTTGTACTACTCGCTTGTTACCTCCACAAATGCTTGACACCATCTGAGTCAAATAAGTTTATCCTGGTCTTATCAGACCGAGGACATAGTTCCAGTACTCCATGTCCTTAATCTGCTTGTCTTCAGCAAGCTGTTTGTGGACTTTATTGTTGATCATGTTTAGAAGAGGCTTCCTTCTTGGGTGAAAGCCATGCAGACAATTTCACCACCCACCCCAGTAACCTCTGCAGCAGTGCGAACAAAAAAAGAAAAAAATAGAATGGCACTAAGAAACAGTCTACTTCCTGGTGGAGTGGGTGGACTCTGAGTCAGTGACACTTTGCTAGGTGAAATAACGGTGATGACGGTGCTTGCTTGAAGAAACACACGTGAAGCAATTCAATGTTGGATTTCCTCTGCAGCAGTGCGTCTATTCTGTTAACACCACCTCTGGACATGATGGTCTGGTCGTGGCCCCCGTGCTGCAGCTCCGTGTCAGGGTGTCGGCAATTCTTATAGCTTTGGCCATCTTTACATAGAAGAGTTTTTTTTTCAGGCCTTCAGAGTTCTTTGCCATGAGGCGCCATGATGACCTACAGTGATCAGTGTGAGAGAGTAAAGAATGAGATGTGGATGGTGGTGCTAGAATGGCTGGTCACTCCCGGTGGTATGGGGTTGTAGCACGTGGCATATATTTTAATTTGGGACTTGATGCATCGAGCGTCCAGTGATGTAAGTAACTGCGTTGCGTAGGTTGGAAAAAGCCCCCGCGCCAGCAACTACAACCTTCCTCCACCAGTAATACATTGTGTCACTAAATTATCTATAACCCGCAATGTTATGTGAGGAATCGTCCGGCCCCTGTATAGAAGCAGTTATAGTGTCGGCCATTACTACCTCTTGTGGTCGACATCCCACCTTCTGACTGTTAAGACCACTTTCCTATACATCTACCATATTCACCTTTCCTCCCCTCCGTAATGAGTGTCCCCCGGTCCTTGGAAGGAATAAGTCCTGTGCCGTCTTCTGTACTGACCTCACATATATTTATACATGTAAATGAGATCTTTTCTGAAATTTCTTCTTTTTTTTTTTTTTAAGCTAACCAAACCCGTGTAATGTAGGAGAGGCCTCCATCCCGTGTAATGTAGGAGAGGCCTCCATCCCGTGTAATGTAGGAGAGGCCTCCATCCCGTGTAATGTAGGAGAGGCCTCCATCCCGTGTAATGTAGGAGAGGCCTTCATCCCATGTAATTGTAACGATTCACGCCTTGATGGTCAACACTATGTCATGGATCCCAGCAGTATGTCAGGGATCCCGGGGAGGATATCTTTATCCACTACTGACACCAATTTGTCACGAACCGGGGTGTTTTGGTTGCCCCTGGTTCCTTCTGAAGGGAATTTATCTATATCCCACTTCCCAGTTTCGGTTTGGAACTGGCAGCTCTCTGGCGCCCCCTTACCCTCAGGTCAGATTAGGTACTGCACCTAGGGTAATTAGTCGCCAGAAAGGCTGCCCGCTATGTACTGGCTATTGGGCACGCTGCAGCGAGGTGATATAACCACTCCCACTCAGGCAGGAACATCAACGGCGCAGTCGCTACAACAACTCCCAAATGCACAGAACAAGTATGCTGCCACCAGCTCCGAATAACATTCCTGGCTTGCAGGAGGGGGGGAAGGAAGGAGTGTAGAGTTACCGAGGGTCTATAGCAGCGAGTGTAGTGCTGTGGAGGAAGGGGTGGAATCTGCAGTGTGGGTGATCAGGACCATGGCTACAGGTGCAAAAATCATACACCATTTTATACATTAACGTGACAGTAATAATCTAGTTTCAGTCTTAGAACTGAATGTGGATCCCATCTTCTAGTTGTGGCCTCAGCAGTGATTTATAAAGGGGTAACAATATGTTGGGATCACAGGATTTTATCTCCTTTTTCCCTGCACATCCCTCATGGCAGCACATCAGGAGGTGGTCCTACTCCTCCTGTAGGGACAGGAAACACACAAGTGGTTATACCCTCTTCCACCTCACCCTCAGTGTTTTTCCTGTCCCTACAGGATAGAGCACAGAGCAGAAGGAGTGCAGAAAGCGGCTTATCTGGGAGCTCAGGTGGATCAGAGGGGCCTTGAGCTCTCCCAATCCAATACCTGCTATCAGGAGGCTCCGGGCTGATGCCTCACTGGGCAGGGGTCCCTCAGCCAGTTGGTGGAGCTGGGCGGGGGTCCCTCAGCCAGTCGGTGGAGCAGGATGGAGCTCCCGACTTCTGCCGCTTCCCTCTGCGGAGGGCTCTCGGCGACATGCTGCAGAAGCCGGCCAAGACTTCCGGGTCATGCGTGGTAGAACACACTTCCGGTGAAGACGTCCTTTGACGACGCACGTGCGTTCCAGCGTGGAGCGCATTTCCGGTATCGAGGGGTACCACCGATTGGACCGGCGCAGCGTGAGTTCCAGCATGGGACATTGGCAAATGCTATAAAGTAAGGCCCTATAAAAGGGTGCTGTCACATTGAGTTTGAACCATGGGTGCTAATCCTACATGCTCAAAAGCCCCAGCAGAACAGTCCTTGGCCAGTGTAGGTACCCCCCAAAGCGACCATGTTTTTTTTCTATAGATCCCATAGCTAATAGCGTGCAATTCTCCTTTCATTTAAGTAGAACAGAGGGACTCCCTTAAGATCAAGATATTCTTCCCGGTAAAGGCCTAACATGCCCGGCGTGCAATACAAAGCTGTCCGAGTTCTACAAAAAACAACTGTGTTCAGAGTGTATTGGAAAATTTCTTAAGGACAAACAATCCGCCTTGTTAGTGGACATGAGGTCCATGATTGGGGAAGAGGTCCAACGTACGGTCGCTAGTCTCATATCAGCTCAGCCAGTCCAGAGCACTTCCCGTCATAAGAGAGGTGGGAGATGGAGGAATCTTCTGAAGAGCCAAATGCCTATTCATACGGTTTGGAAGAGGACATAGAGGCTGGAGCCCCCGAAATACTCCCAGAGGAGAGAGAGAAGTATTTCTTCTCGTCCGAAAATACAGATGACTTGTTGAGAGCAGTACAGGTAACCATGAAGATAGAGGAAGACTCAGATGTCACAATACAGGACGAGATGTTTGGACGGCTTAGAACTCGGAGGAATAGTGTTCCCAGTCAACCAACGCATACAGTGGGGGAAATAAGTATTTGATCCCTGGCTGATTTTGGAAGTTTTCCCACTGACAAAGACATGAACAGTCTATAATTTTAAGAGTAGGTTAATTTTAACATTCAGAGATAAAATGTCAAAAATAAAATCCAGAAAATCACATTGTATAAATTATATTAATGTATTTGCATTTTGCAGTGAGAAATAAGTGTTTGATCCCCTACCAACCATTAAGAGTTCTGGCTCCTACAGACCAGTTAGACGCTCCTAATCAACTCATTACCTGCATTACAGACAGCTGTCTTATATAGGCACCTTTATAAAAGACTCCTCTCCACAGACTCAGTCAGACTCTAACCTCTACAACATGGGCAAGACCAAAGAGCTTTATAAGGATGTCAGGGACAATATCATAGACCTACACAAAGCTGGAATGGGCTACAGAACCATAAGTAAGACGCTGGGAGAGAAGCAGACAACTGTTGGTGTAATAGTAAGAAAAAGGAAGAAATAGAAAATGACTGTCAATCGACATTGATCTGGGGCACCAGGCAAAATCTCACCTCGTGGGGTATTCGTGATCATGAGGAAGGTGAGATCAGCCTAAAACTACATGAGGGGGAACTTGTTATTGATCTCAAGGCAGCGGGAACCACTGTCACCAAGAAAACCATTGCTAACACATTACGCTGTAAAGGTTTAATATCCTGCAGTGCCCGCAAGGTCCTCCTGCTCCAGAAGGCTCATGTGCAGGCCCATCTGAAGTTTACCAATGAACACCTGGATGATTCTGTGAGGGATTGGGAGAAGGTGCTGTGGTCAGATGAGACAAATATTGAGGTCTTTGGCGAAGAGAAATGCTGCCTATGACCCAAAGAAAACCATCCCCACTGTCAAGCATGGAGGTGAAAACATTGTTTTGGGGGTGTTTCTCTGCTAAGGGCACAGGACTACTTCACCACATCAATGGGAGAATGGATGGAGCCATGTACCATAAAATCCTGAGTGACAACCTCCTTCCCTCCACCAGGACATTAAAAATGGGTCATGGCTGGGTCTTCCAGCAAGACAATGACCCAAAACATACAGCCAAGGCAACAAAGGAGTGGCTCAATAAGAAGCATATTAAGGTCATGGAGTGGCCTAGCCAGTCTCCAGACCTTGATCCCATAGAAAACTTATGGAGGGATTTGAAGCTCCGAGTTGTCAAGTGACAGCCTCAAAATCTTAATGATTTAGAGATGATCTGTAAAGAGGAGTGGACCAAAATTCCTCCTGACATGTGCGCAAGCCTCCTCATCAACAACAAAAACGTCTGCTGGGCTTGCCAACAAAGGTTTTACCACCAAGTATTAAGTCTTGTTTGCAAGAGGGATCAAATCCTTATTTCTCACTGAAAAATGCAAATTTATATAATTGCACGGTTAGCATCTCTGCGTTCCGGACTGGACAGAAGTACTTTTTCCTGCACATGCGCGTTTCAGTCTGGAACGTGGATCATTCCGGACCTGGGAGACACCGCACATCGGTACGTGAATGCGACATCATGGTGGAGCTCCGATTTGGTACCGCATAACAGGACTAGGTACGGGAGGTATGTGTTATCCTATTTATAACCTCACCTTCATCCTTTATATACATCGGGACATCTCCAGGATCTGTATACTGAAAAGGAGGGGTCTTACGGACAGGCCAGGCCCCTCCATGTCTTTAACCTGTAGCCAGGTGGATTATGGGACAGGCCTTGACCTATCGTCACGGAGGGAGGTCACTGGGCATATGGGCCTTATACATGCTGCAGAGCGCAGGCACACCACCATGGGCCTCTAATCATCATATGAGCACATATAGGCATCTTTCATGAGTATACCACCTCCTGATGAACCACCGAAGGAGAAAAACGTCGAGGCAGGGACGTAGAAGCATGTGATGTCCATAAGTGTCTTTATCTTTGTTAACCACGTGTTATCCAGTTTATCCTAGTTGTTGATTGTTTGTTTGGTCTAGGCTTCCTGCATGTATATTTAGCACAGGGCCTGCAGGGTAAGTAAGGGTGCCCGCGTCTACTGACAGGGATGACTGTGGACACGTAGGTTTCCGAGGCCAAGAGGACGTCATCGTAAGAAGATGGGAGGCCCTGGACCGCGACGCCCATCGGACCGGACCGCCCCTGGGTGAGTATAATCTAACCTCTTTTTCTCATCTTTCAGGTTACATCGGGGGCTTATCTACAGCATTACAGAATGCAATACATAATGCTGTAGATAAGCCCCTGATGCCGGTGGGCTTACCTCATATACGATTTTGGGGGTGACAGTCCATTTAACAACCTTCCCATGTTGTTTTTATTTGGTCCAGATTTTAGACACAGCTGACTGTGAACAACCAACATCTTTAACATTGCGTGATGATTTACCCTCTTTTAAGAGTTTGATAATCCTCTCCTTTGTTTCAATTGACATCTCTCGTGTTGGAGCCATGATTAATGTCAGTCCACTTGGTGCAGCAGATCTCCGAGGTGTGATCACTACTTTTTAGATGCAGAATAACGAGCAGATCTAATTTTGATGCAGGTGTTATTTTTGGGTATGAAAATTTACAGGGTGATTCCATAATTTTTCCCTCAGAATTGAGTGATTCCATAATTTTTTCCCTATGCTTGGTTAAAAAAAGTAACCATTGCTGACTACCACATTTTTTGTTCTTGATTTCTTTTAGTGATTCTTAAAGCCAGAAAGTTGTAATTTGAAAGACTGTAGTTTTGTGCCATGTCTGTGATCTGCTTTTTTTCCTACAAAATTAAACTGAATGAACATCCTGCAAGGCCGGTGATTCCATAATTTTTGTCAGGGGTTGTACTATTCATATATTTTTCAAGACTTCTGCTATGTATAATAAGATTTGGAAGCTCTTCTGCATTTACTGCGAGGAGTCAATGGTAGATACATCTCACCCGGACATTCCCAAGATTCTTGATTTCCTGCAGACAGGTTTCTACAAGGCATGTAAAGTAAGCTGTGGAGACACCTTCACGTGTTTCTCAACGCAAGCAATGAAAAGCCAGGCCTTTCCCCGGGAAGGAACAACCACAGGAAGGGCAGCATCCAATAAAGGAAAACATCCAATAAAGGAAAACCACCTATGCCAAGCATGGTATCCATCCACAGACAGCTGTTTCGGGGTTTTTGCCCCTCATCAGTGTGGAGTAGGAAACTGGCTATTAGGAGCAGTGCCTAGTAAAAGGCCTGGCTATTCATTGCTTGCATTGAGAAACACGTGATGGTGTCTCCGCGGTGTTGGATGTTTTGGTCTCCCCAAGGTCATTCATCTGTACCTTCACAGCCTTTTACTAGGCACTGCTCCTAATAGCCAGTTTCCTATTCCACACTGATGAGGAGCAAAAACCCCGAAACAGCTGTCTGTGGATGGATACCATGCTTGGCATAGGTGGTTTTCCTTTATTGGATGTTTTCCTTTATTGGATGCTGCCCTTCCTGTGGTTGTTCCTTCCCGGGGAAAGGCCTGGCTTTTCATTGCTTGTGTTGAGAAACACGTGATGGTGTCTCCGCAGCTTACTTTACATGCATTTGCATTTTTCCCATAAGGGATGGGGGCAGTGTTCTGGATCACTGCGTTGAGAAACACGTGATGGTGTCTCCGCGGTGTTGGATGTTTTGGTCTCCCCGAGGTCATTCATCTGTACCTTCACAGGTTTCTACAAGGGTCTTGGACCAAGTACTCTAAGGATACAGATTTCAGCCCTTAGTGTATTTTTCGACTCTCCCCTATCAACTCAACCCTAGATAGCTAGGTTGTCCAGAGCTATACAGAGGCTGAGGCCTTCTGTAAGGAAATCTGTCCCACCTTGGGATCTAAACCAGGTGCTAAACGCACTTTGTAAACATCCATATGAACCAGCAAATGATACGGACGTCAGCAGGCTCTCATTTAAAACTGCTTTCCTGGTAGCGATTACATAGGGTTGGCAATTCCTCTGTTCTTTTGGCCTATCTATCAGGGACCCTTATTTATGGATATTTTAGGACCAACTGGTCTTGAGGCTCGACCCAGCGTTCCTCCCTAAAGTAGCATCAACCCCAACACGAACCAGGAAGTCGTTCTCCCCTCCTTCTGCCACCACACTAGAAACCCGAAAGAACAATCCTTTCATTGCCTAGATGTTAAGGAGACTGTTCTCCAATACCTAGAGACAACTGGGGACTGGAGACAGGACATAAACTTGTTTGTGCAATATGGGGGATCAAATGGGGGTAAAAAAAGCGGCAAAATTCACAATTGCTAGGTGGATCAGATCCATGATTGGTCTGGCCTACAAGGCCGAGGGAAGATTTTCCCTGGAAATTATTATGGCCTATTCAATTAAGGCCATAGCTACCTCATGGGCAGAGAAAAGGGGGGCATCAGTGGATCAGATATGTAGGGCCTCAACATGGTTAAATCTGAATACTTTCTCGAGATATTACAAGCTAGACGTAGTCTCACAACAAGTGGCCTTCGGTAGGAAGATTTTTCACGCGGTGGTCCCACCCTAGATCATCATACTTTGGTATTCTCCATGGTGCTGTCAGGATTGATGACTTGGAAAATGGTACTTAGACCTACTGGTAATTGTTTCCAGGAATCCTTAGTGACGGCACAGCTATTTCACTTCCTTCTGAGAAATTCTTTACTAATGTGATGTAGCGTTTGTATAAAGAATAATTAATTGTGTTGCATCCATCCTTGTGTGGTACTTACAAAAGACACCGAGGGTGGAGATGGGATTGTTCTTTTAACCTCTAGTTGTTTCCTGTCCCAGAGAGGATAAGAAGGATATCCTCCATGGTGCTGTCAGGATAGAGTCCTGGAAATACAACTATAGGTAGGTCTAATTACTGTTTTCTGGCACACATGTCTTTGGTCCTGTAGTAGATGACCTCTTAGGGCCACTGACGATAAAAAAGGTGTAGTGGCCTACAAATCAGTCCTTTCGTAGGCCACTTGTCCCATATTAATCTCATAAACGGGATTACAAGGGGAAAGAGAAGACTCGAAGGTGAAGTTACCCCAAGGGAGGTAGAGGTAGATCAACCCAGTTTTCATCCGGCCCATCGGGAAGACCCTGACGCCTGAAAGGTGGGGGGAGACTGCAGGGTTTTCTGACGCAGTGGCAGACCATACCAAACAACTGATGGATCCTGCAGACCATAGGGGAAGGTTACCAGATAGTTTTCCCATCTTCCCCCTCAACATTTTCGTATCACCAAACCGCAATCCCATTCTGCATCAAAAAGACTTTTGGGGTGTGGTAGCTGTTCCCGTCCTGACCCAAAGTCAGATATGCCGGGTCACCATTGAGGCCAAATTAAGAGATTACACTCTCAAATAACAAGCGCTCGGAGAAAAGAACGCACACGGGTTGTGAGCAAGTCACTTTTTTCAGTCACCCATGACGGCACCACGAGAGAGGGGATCCACCCTTCAAGGAGGAAAGCTTAAAGATGAAAAGGGCGGCTCCTCTCTCTGCATCAGTTAGTATCCATACTACAATTCCTTCAGAAAGGACTAGAGCTCGGCCTAGCAGTTAGTACCCTTAAAGTTCAGATTTCAGCACTGGGGGCCTTATATAATTGTGACCTGGCGAATAATAGGTGGGTGGCCAGGTTCATTAGAGCCTTACCAGATCCAGCTCCGTTCCACCTCCTAGGCCTCCTCCATGGGATCTGGACCTGGTATTGTCACAATTGGCAGAAAGTTCCTTTGAGCCGCTAGACTCGGCCTCTGAAAAGATGGTTTCACTGAAGACAGCTTTGTTTGTAGCACTTACTTTGGCCTGAAGGATAAGTGATTTACATGCTTTATCAGCAGGCCCTCCCTACACTCAGGTTATGGAGGATAGGGTAGTGTTAAAATTAGACCCGGCTTACCTTCCTTTATGTTGTCAGACACTCCCCTCAGTGTGGATAGTATGGATTTGAATATATAGTTGGATAAATTATTTTGAGTGTACACTAACTGGCAGAGTTCCTCTCATCCTCTGGAAAACAACTGATGTGGAGAGAGGAGCCGCCTTTTTATCATGAAGGTTTCCTATCCTTGAAGGGCAGATCCCCTCTCTCGTGGTGCCACCATGGGTTACGAAATAACACATTACCAGGTAAATAATACCCGTGTTTCTTGTTTATTTACACAAGAAGCAGTATTTCATACCATTTACAGCAATGTAACTCATGTAGCCCCCCTGTTACCCAGGTCCTGCCGACCTTTATTGGCCATGTACCCAGAACATGTTCTTGCTGACTATTGAAAACATTTCATGAGATAAGAAGTATAGAATCTATGAATCGGAGACTATAAGGCTACAGAAATATAAGAACAAATTCTAGCAAAAGAAGAAAAACATGAACCCTTCTATATCAGGGGGATATCAGAGATCTACAAAAATTAAGTGTAATTACTCCAGTACCTCCTACAGAAATAGGTCAGGGTGACTATTCTACCCTTTTTTTCCCCCCATAAAATAGCCTTTGGGCTAATACCGTACCATTGTAAATCTAAAACCCCTAAATCAATGGGTCAGGCACAGGAGGTTCAAAATGGAGGCAGTAAGATCTTGTATCCCCCTGACAGGGAAAGAGTCAGCTATGTTTTCACTAGACTTAAGGGACGCGTACCATCATGTGCCCATTCACTCCAAACACCAGAAGTTCCTGAGGTTTGCGCTGGAGCATCAGGGATTAGTCCATCACTTCCAGTTCAGGTGCCTACCATTCAGCCTTTCCTCAGCACCACGTATCTTTACAAAGGTAATGATGGAGGTGGCAGCATTCCTGAGGAAGAAGGGAATTATCATAATTTCCTATCTGGATGATATCCTGTACGTGGCAAACTCATCCATCCTCCTCAGGCAGCAGCTTGCCCAAATGATCGATAAGCTAAAGGCTCCAGGTTGGCTTATAAACTGGCAATAGTCTTATTTGAGACCAGATACTCAGAAGGTTTTTCTAGTAGTCGTCCTTGATTCACATCGCAGAATATCTTCTTTGCCCGTTTCAAAACTGGTGGAAGTCGACAACCGGTTCCGGATCTTCCAGAGGAATAGGATAGTCACCATTAGATACACTGAGTGTTTTAGGCCTAATGACAGCCTGTATTCGGAGCGTACGTTGGAGTCAAGCCCACTCAAGGCAACTAAAAGAAGCAGTCTCATCGTCCTGGAACTGGCATCCATCAGGGTTAGACAGAAGGATAAAGATCTTGGCAAGCCTGAAAGATTCCCTGTCATGGTGGACATCTCGGAGAAGACTTCAGGAAGGATTGCCATAGGATCTGTTCCCTTTCATCAGTATTACTACCAGTGCCAGCCAGGTAAGCTGGGGAGCAGAAGTAGAAGTTTGGTACCTTCAGGGTACATGGGTCCTGGAAGCCCACGGAATGTCATCTAACTACAGGGAGTTGAAGACAGTATGGGAGGCTCTGCAACGATGTCAAGATACAATCAGGAATTGTCATATCAAGAACTTTGAAGACAATGTCAGGATGGTGTCCTTCCTGTGTCGTCAGGGAGGTCCGAAAGGCCGACACTTACAGGCCCTGGTACGGCAAATATTCCAATGGGCAGAGAGGACAGTTCTATCTCAGCGGTCCATCTCAAGGGCTCTGAGAACAGAGTGGCAGATTTACTCAGCAGGTAAAGACTTTGGGCCTCTGAATGGGTACTGAATCAGGAAGTTTTTCTCCAGCTTACCCAGAGATGGAGGCATTCCATGCACAGACCTTTTTGCAACGTGGAAGAGTGTGAAGGGTAGTGAGATTCTTTTCCTTCAACCCAGGGGATAGCCCGCAAGGGGTAGATGCCATATCCCAAAGTTGGGAAGTGGATCATCTCTATGCATTCCCCCCATTCCCTCTTATATCAAGAGTCCTAAAGAAGATTCAAGACCAAGCCACAGAGATATTTTTTGTCCTCCTTTGGCCCAAGAGAAGTTGGTTCCCATTGTTGCGCCACATGACCCTGGAAGATCCAATTCTCGTACCAGACAGATACGATCTGCAGTCACAGGGTCCACTTCTACATCAAGATGCCCGCTTTCTAAAACTAGCAGCCTGGATCCTGAGAGGCATATCCTGAGCACCATGGGGCTAACTATGCAAGCAAACAGGAAAGTGGTAGCGTAAGCCATCTATTCCAAAGTCTGGAAAAAGTTCTGCTTGTATATGGGAGAATACATCACAGAGTCATCCCGTCCGGATAGCTCTAAGATCCTGGAATTCCTCCAGATAGGATTCAATATGTGTTTAAAACCCAGCATGTTAAAGGTTTATATCTCGGCCCTTAGCGCATTCCTAGGCTACTCTCTAGCAGATCACCCATGGGTTACGAGATTTGTTACAGCCATTACCAGGTTGAGACCCACAATTAGGAAAACTGTTCCACCATGGGACCTGAATCTAGTACTGGGTGCCTTATGTAAATCACCCTTCGAACCATAGGAAGAGGCTAGCATTAAGTTACTGGCCATGAAAACCGTGTTCCTGGTGGCAGTCACCTCTGCAAAGCAATTGCGCTTGGATTTCACCCTAATCAGTAAGAGATCCTTATCTGCAGATCCTGGAGGATCATCTAATACTCAGACTTGACCCGTCTTTCAGACCAAAAGTAGTTTCAAAGACAAACTTGAACCAGGAGATTGTCCTCCCATCGTTCTGTCAACATCCTAATAATGATGAAGAGAGACTTTTCATACCCTGGACGTAAGGATCTCAATGATGTGTTACGTGGAAACTACTTAGGCCGGGAGACGACTCAAACCTATTCATTCAGCATTCAGGAAAGAATAGAGGCTAAAAGCGTCAAAAGCAACCCTAACCAGATGGGTTTCTCCAGCCAGTCTGGTGAGAAGTGACCTGCAACTGTCCACACCCTCCCTTTTTTTTTTTTTTTTAAACATCATTTTTATTGGTTGTTTTTTTTTTTTTTTTAAAACAAATAAGTACAATACATATTGCAAGTGTTACTTTAAATTATTACACAGAAATAAAACACTCGTTAATCTTTATAACATAAATAATATTAACATGTCCCCTAATGTCCACATCTAACCCACTTCAATGATTGGAGTCCGACAATCAAATCTAGAACATACACCAACTGATGCCTTTATCATGTGACAAATTTTAATTTATCCAAACTACCACTTAAATCTTCTAACAAATACCAATCTGAATTAACAAAGGGCCTCATTATCTCTTGAATTTCCCCTGTCGACAATAGGGATTCTATGAACACTCTCCATTTTTTGAAAAATCTTTTCGTCATCTTATCTTTATCCCTTTCTGCTTCTCTTTTTTCTAAATATAGGACAGCCATTAGTCCTGCTTTAATCTCTTTTATCCCTGGGAGTAAACTAGCCAACCAATATTGCAAAATTAAACGTTTTGTCACCAAAGCAATAGTATGGAACAGATCATGTAACTGTCCCCCTCTTGTTTTGCCTGTCGTATAATGAAACAACCAGCACATCGGGCTAGAGTCTACCCAAATCCCACACATCTGTAGATACATATCTTGAACCATTGTCCATAACTCTTGTGTCTTGGGACACGACCACATGCCATGCTCCATATCTGTTCTTGATGCGCTACATTTGGGGCAACTCATCTGCCTATCAGGGTTCTGTGGAGTTGGCGGTATATTAAAGCCACATATTATTTTATGCATTATTCTAAATTGGCTATCCCTCCATTGCTCATTTATGATATGTTCCCTTACCAATTTCCATCCATGTAGTATTTTATGCTCAAGTTCTTCATCTTGCATGAATTTTTCCCATTTGCAAAACACTTTGTCTGACCCTGATGGTCGTAATACATCTCTCAACGACCCATATATCGAGGAGATCGATATTTCCTTAATGTCTTTAGTGACTAAGTCTCCCCACACATCTGAGTCAACCTCCTTCCTTACATCTTGTAAGAAATCTAGTACATAATGCTTCAGTTGACTATATAGCATCAAATGGAATCCCGGTAGCTCATATTTGTCTAATACCTCAGATCCCGTCAACCAGCGACCTTCCTGTAAATGTAGTAAATCTTCTAGTGTCTGTACTCCTTTTCTAGACCATTCTATGAATAATTTATTTTCCCTTCCCAATTTAAAGGCTGGAAATGACCAAGGATTCAGGTGCTTTGACACTCTCCATGACATTTTCAGTTTTTTCCTTACTGCTTTCCATGTAGCAATAGTGTCTTTACAAATAACCGAGTGTTTAATATTTGGTGGTAAGTATGACAGTGGCGTGTGAAGCAATGCTGTCAAATCCCATGAGCCACAAAATTCCGTTTCTAGTGTATAATCTGTATAGCGTCCTGTCTTTTTAATCCAATCAACTACATTCCTCATTAAGCACGAGAGATTATACCCTCTAATATTCGGCAACCCTGCTCCTCCTCCCTCTTTTGGACGCATTAGTGTTCTCATAACAAGTCTCGCTCTTCTCCCCCTCCAAATAAATTTAGAAAAAGCCCTATTCAATTTGAGAACATCTACGTGTCGGATTAGCATTGGAATAGTCTGCATTGGATATAATAATCTCGCAAAGCTTGTCATCTTAATTAGATGACAGCGGCCTAGTAGTGAGAGGGGTAGATTTCCCCATCTTTCCAATTCTTTCTCTATTTTGTCTATAATAGGCTTATAATTAAGATCATACATCTGTTTCGGCGAACTTCCCAAATGTATTCCCAAATATTTTATAGATGTTGTCGCTTTCGGGATGCCCATTATATTATTTCCCTGACCACGTTTCACATTATTTCTCATGAACAGAATTTCACATTTAGTCTTGTTTAATCGAAAGCCCGAGAATTCTCCAAATTTTTCAATCTCTAATAGTAACCTAGGAAGATCTTCTTCTGGATTTCTCATAAACAAAATTATGTCATCTGCAAACAAAGCAGTTTTGACCACCTCCTTTCCCACCTTTATCCCTTTGTAAGAGCTATGATCAGTTAGGTACCTTGACAAGGGTTCGATTGCTAGATTAAACAACAAAGGGGATAAAGGGCATCCCTGCCTTGTTCCCTTCTTCAGCTCAAAGGCATCGGAAAGAAACCCCGTTGTATATACCTTTGCCTTGGGGTTATGGTACAATACCTCCAGAAATTGCCTAAATGGGCCTACTAGATTTATTTTGTCTAGTACTTGACCCAGCCATGGCCACCTCACATTATCGAATGCTTTTTCTGCATCTAATGTGACCATTGCTGGATCCTCCCCCTTTTCCAATTGTTTGTTCCTAACCATGTCTAACAACAACATGGCTTTTCTTCTATTAGCAACGGCTGACCTTCCCTTTACAAAGCCTGTTTGATGTTTCGATATTAATCTTGGCAGTATTTTAGCCAACCTATCTGCCATAATTTTTGAGAGGAGTTTGACATCTTGATTTATCAGTGATATCGGTCTATAACCCGAGGGGTCCTCTAAGTCTTTCCCTCCCTTTGGGAGAAGTTTTATGTAAGCCGTATTCATGACTTCTGACATAGTTTCTCCTTGTAAAATACGATTATATAATTCTTTAAGTGTGGGAGTTATTTGCTCACTCATTGCTCTATAGAAAGAACCATTAAATCCATTGGGTCCAGGTGCCTTATTGGCTCCCATCCCCTTTATTGCCATACTAATTTCTTCTTCCGTGATGCACCCATTCAATTCTTGTAGTTCCTCATCTGTCAATCCGGGAATTTTAATTTTATCCAGCCATACATCCCCTGCTACGTCCTGTCGTCCCTCCTCTTTGTACAACTTAGTGTAAAATTTGCCCAATTCCTTATTTATATCTTTGGGGTCCATCAGGCGTTGCCCTCTTGAGTCTCTAATTGCCATTATAGATGCATAAGCGTATCTTCCCCTAGCTAGATTAGCCAATATTTTCCCTGCTTTATCCCCATATCTATTCAACTCTATTTCCAAGTTACTTTTATATAATTGTTCCCTTTTTTCCGCCCACTCTTCAAAATTTTTTTTGGCTCGTATCCAATTATTTTTATCCTCATCTAACAGTGAGTTTTTATACGTTATATATGTGGTCCTAACTTCACTGCTTGCCATTAAGAACTGGTCTTTTATGCGCTTCTTTAACCTCTGTGTGTGAGCTATAATGTTTCCCCTTAGTACCGCCTTTGCAGTTTCCCAATATAATCTAGAATTTGATTTATGTTCTCCGTTATGAGATGCAAATTCCGTCCACCATTCCCTCATCCGTTTCACAAAATCATGATCTTTTGTCATGGTCTCTGGGAATCGCCATAAATAGTCTGTCCCTTTCCGATGTGTGTCAGCCAAATCTAGAGTAACAGGGCTATGATCCGAGATCACCATGTCCTCAATATTAGTATCTAGCATTTTATGTAATACCTTGTCTGAAATAAAGAACATGTCTAATCTTGACCATGTCTTGTGTGCGTGAGAGTAATGTGTGTACTCCCGATCCATAGGATGTGTTGTTCTCCACGCGTCTTTCAGCTGCCAATTCATTATCATGTCTTCTAAATAGCCTTTTTTCCCTGTAAGTCTACTTCCACCACCTAAACTCAGTCTCATTAAACTCCCCTGTCTGTCTTCCTCCTCCCTAAGCACTTCGTTACAGTCTCCTCCTATAATTATGCTGTCACCATTATCAGTCAGCACTTTATTCTGTAGGGACATAAAGAATTTCTTTTGGTTTGCGTTAGGAGCATATATGTTATATAAACTAATACTGTCATTGTGTATCTGGAGTTTCAAATGAATCAACCTGCCCTCCTGGTCCGTTTCTGCAGATGTTACTTTATGCGCCAGCGCTTTATGTAGAAGTATTAAGACCCCCGCTTTCCTATCTAGTGAACTAGAGCCATAGACTTCACCCACCCATAACTTCTTCATCCTAAAAAAATCTTCTTTATCCAGATGTGTCTCTTGAAGCAAGGCTATATCTACTTTTAATCTTTTCAGGTGACGGAGTATCATCAGCCTTTTGTTCGGTGAACGCAGCCCTTTTATATTCCAAGTTATTAACCTAACCATTTTTGACTACAAAGCATTTTCTTCTGCGAGATCTAGTGGAGTTCTTCCCGTTCGGATATGATCTGTCAAACAATGTCATCATAGCTGGTAATAAGCTTATTAGTATATTAGAAGTGGACTCATGAACATTTACTTCCCTCCCTCCCCTTCTTTCTCTCCCTCCCCACACATTAACCTCTTCATTGACTTCTCTTTTTTCCGCCATTAACTAAACCAAACCAAACCGATCAGTCTCCCGTCCGCCTACTTTTTTTTTTTTTTTTTTAATTTAATAATAACATCTAATGTTATATATATTTAATACCTGAGCCCTGAACTTCTTGCAGCCCTGAAACTTCAAAAACATAAAGCGCCTTATATTTTTCCTAAATTCTCATAGACATTTTGGCGTTTTCAATATCTATAGCAGTAACAGTTTCCTTCCACCTCTCCCACGTTGAAACTAGAGGGATATGAGGCTCGCCCCCCCCCCCTCAAAAATCTCCTCATTCAAGATTAACATTTACGGGGTAAATCTCCCCTAAAAGGGGTTTTAGTATGAAACATAGTAATATATTCAATTTGAACATTATGAATCCCCCCGATGTGTGAATCAAAACTGTTCATCAATGTCCAAATTTCACATAAGTCCCTCTTTTGCGAAAATCACTCAGTACCAGTAAAACCGGAAGTCGCAGATTCTCTACCAGCTGCCACGTGATGAGATCATCACTTCAGATTCTCTATTCGGTCTTGTTGTACCTGTAAAAAGTGAGAGAGAGAGAGAAGAGAAAAAATATATAATAATAGGGGGAGGTTTTCGGAGACACTCTCCACCACCATCTTCATATTCATATTGCCGTGTGAGAGATTCCAGCTTTAGCTGAACACTTTTGCTGATCATAAAAGCTGCCTCTCAATTGTTGATTATTCCTTTGACGACTTGTCTTGCCTGGTTCTTTTTAAATGATCTTGTCACAGGGGTTCTCTGTTCTTTATCCGTTGTATTTTTCCCACTCTCTCTCTCTGTCAGTATCTCCGATCGCAGTCTATACGGGCCGGTCATCTCCCTCACTTCTTCAGCTTCATCTCCCACTACCTCTCTCGGGGGACTTCCAATGCCTGATGAGGGTTGACCAGATGCTGATCGTTGCTGGGATATACATCCCATGGCCTCCTTGGGGTCTGTATATGAACACATCATGCCCTCTCTTGTTTTAAATCGCAAAGTTGCTGGGTAACTTAGTTGGAATCTGATATTGCGTCTGAACAGCAGAGTACATATTTCGCTGAATGCCCTCCTTTTTCGTGTCACCTCAGCCGAAAAGTCTCCAAACAACAGAATTTTATGTCCCTGGATTATCAGTGGTCCTCGTCTCCCTTTATAAGCCCTGAGTATTTCCTCCTTATCTTTGAAATTCAGGTACTTTGCCACTGACTGACGTGGTCTCTGTGTTTCCTTGTTGTTTTGCTTATTTCTGCCTCCACCAGGTTCTGGAGACTCTCTGGGGGGCCTATCCTGTGAGCACGTTCTACTCTGCATTTATATGGTAATCCCAATTCCTTTGGCAATTCCACCTCACAGATGTCATTTAGCTGCTGTGTATTTATTGACTCTGGGAGACCTATTAATTTCAGGTTATTTCTGCGGGACCTGTTTTCCAGATCCTCTAGTTTATCCATAGTGTATGAGGACTGTTTCTTTAAATCATTAACTTGTTTCTCTAGCTGATTAACTTTGTCTTCAGCCTCAGATATCCTTTGCTCTGCCTCTTGTAATTGCTTTTCCTGGTGAATCACCTTATTCTGCAGATCCTTAGTGGTAGCTTGTATCATGTCAGCTACAGCCTGTTTAAAGTCCTCAGCCAGATAAAGTGCCATTTCTTTTGCCAACTGCTTAAAGTTTAGTGGGCTATGGGCCTGTAGCTGCTTTTCTAATGTGTCTCCCAGCTCTGCAGTGTTTTGTTGGCTATAGCTCTCTTCTATCGCTGGGGACTCTTTCCCCTGTTCTATCTCTCCCAGCATCTGACCTGTCTGTGACTCCGCCGCCATTGTCTCTTTCCCGCTCTGTAGGTCTCCTCCGTTCTCTTCATCCTCCTGCTCTTTCCCCGTGCCTCTGATAACAAAGCGGTCCATGTTGTGACAGCTTTACGATCCGTCCTGAGACTGCCCCGATGTCTGGTTTGTGTCAGGGCTCTGTGTAATTGCAAGATTGCTGCGCAGGTAACAGGAGCTCCTTCACACACGTCTGCACATGGCGGCGCCGGAACCGGAAGTCCCCTCCCTTTTATCACCTTGATGGTGGGGGGTGGCTTATCAGTGTCTAGACATTGTTATCTTAAATGAAACGCATGCGTTCAAAAACGCAACAAAACGCATGTGCTAAACGCATGCGTTTACATAGACACCAATACCTCTAGAAATTACTACATGTTGCATTTCCGCAACAAAACGCAAGCACAGAAACGACGCACGCGGCCAAACGCGTACAAAAAAAAGCATGCGTTTTTAATGTTAAATATAAGGAAAAAAACGCATGCGTTTTTTTGCGCTAAAACGCAGCGGCAAAAAACGCAAATGTGAAACCAGCCTTACACTGATACCTGTGATCAGGATTGTGCTCCGTGACTATAGGCAGTGTCAGGTCGGCGCCGTTATACTGATTACACTGATACCTGTGATCAGGATTGTGCTCAGTGACTACAGTGTCAGGTCGGTGCCGTTATACTGATTACACTGATACCTGTGATCAGGATTGTGCTCAGTGACTACAGACAGTGTCAGGTCGGTGCCGTTATACTGATTACACTGATACCTGTGATCAGGATTGTGCTCAGTGACTACAGTGTCAGGTCGGTACTGTTATACTGATTACACTGATACCTGTGATCAGGATTGTGCTCAGTGACTACAGTGTCAGGTCGGTACTGTTATACTGATTACACTGATACCTGTGATCAGGATTGTGCTCAGTGACTACAGACAGTGTCAGGTCGGTGCCGTTATACTGATTACACTGATACCTGTGATCAGGATTGTGCTCAGTGACTACAGGCAGTGTCAGGTCGGTGCTGTTATACTGATTACACTGATACCTGTGATCAGGATTGTGCTCAGTGACTACACAGTGTCAGGTCGGCGCCGTGACACGGATTACACGGATACCTGCTGCTGAAATCCGACTTGTGGTTGTAATCTACCGTATATTTTCAATTTTGAGTTAATGATTTGCTTTTGCTCTGAGGTGGCCTGTGGGCGGGCCTTTGGGGGGTGATGTGGGCAGTTCTTCATGAGTAGGGGGTTGGACCAGATGACCCAGGAGGTCCCTTCCAACTCTACCATTCTATGATCCTATGTGGTGCTTTGATTAGGTATTCACCTGTATGGCTTCTGATAGATCACTGATTCCTCACTGCCCCGCCCCCTAGCTTATATTATGAATATAAGATGTGTATCTTGGGGGGAAAAAATCCCCTTCTGCAGCCTGATCGCATGTGTAATGTGCATAAAATTCATTTGTTTGAGGTCATCCTGAAATTCATAGAAAACTATGTTTGAAAATGGCGCCGGCAGCGCCTGTGCAGTAGCAGCTATCAGTTATCAAATAGCTGCCACTGCGCCTGCGCCTGCGCCCGCCTGCAGTAGATTTTTTTTTTTCCCCAAGATAAATATCTAACATTCATTATGTAGCAAAACTTACAAAAGACAAAATGAGCAGAAACCCTGCTGTAACTAAATAATTAAAAAGCAAAAGTGCATTTAAATAACTCGGGGTTCTTAGTACTGTTTTTGATCAAAAATAGCATAAAAGCCGTCCCACCACAACAAGGTGACTCTGATAGGGACGGAACCTACACTGTCTAATATTAACAACCTTACCATGTGTCAATGTAGACCTCAGTGTGAATAAGGGCAAACAAAAAGACTGGGCCCAACCAGTGAACACCAGTCTGGGGAAGCCTTTAAATGTGATTTCCAGCTTTATGGCCAATGTGAACATGCGTTTTTGGCGCTACGTGCATACCAACTGAAAAAAACACAAAAATTGAGCTTAGATTCTTTGTATTTTTGCATTCTGTGCAAGCCAAGGTGTGGCCTCCCTCTCCTGAGCTGGAAATTACATTTAAAGGCTTCATAGACTGGTGTCCACTGGTTGGGACCCTGTCCTTTTATCTGTCCTTTATCACACACTGAGGTCAATACATCCTCAGCCACTCTATACACCCCAACCCTCCAACACCATACCATCCAACCTTGTATACGCCCCAACCCTCCAACACTATACCACCCAACCTTCTATACACCCCAACCCTTCAACACCATACCACCCAACCTTCTATACGCCCCAACCCTCCAACACCATACCACCCAACCTTCTATACGCCCCAACCCTCCAACACTATACCACCCAACCTTCTATACACCCCAACCCTCCAACACCATACCACCCAACCTTCTATACAACCCAACCCTCCAACACCATACCACCCAACCTTCTATACGCCCCAACCCTCCAACACCATACCACCCAACCTTCTATACGCCCCAACCCTCCAACACTATACCACCCAACCTTCTATACGCCCCAACCCTCCAACACCATACCACCCAACCTTCTATACACCCCAACCCTCCAACACCATACCACCCAACCTTCTATACACCCCAACCCTCCAACACCATACCACCCAACCTTCTATAAGCCCCAACCCTCCAACACTATACCACCCGACCCTCTATACACCCCAACCCTCCATCACTATACCACCCAACCTTCTATACACCCCAACCCTCCAACACTATACCAGCCGACCCTCTATACACCCCAACCCTCCAACACCATACCACCCAACCTTCTATACACCCCAACCCTCCAACACCATACCACCCAACCTTCTATACGCCCCAACCCTCCAACACTATACCACCCAACCTTCTATACACCCCAACCCTCCAACACCATACCACCCAACCTTCTATACACCCCAACCCTCCAACACCATACCACCCAACCTTCTATACGCCCCAACCCTCCAACACCATACCACCCAACCTTCTATACGCCCCAACCCTCCAACACCATACCACCCAACCTTCTATAAGCCCCAACCCTCCAACACTATACCACCCAACCTTCTATACGCCCCAACCCTCCAACACCATACCACCCAACCTTCTATACGCCCCAACCCTTCAACACCATACCACCCGACCCTCTATACACCCCAACCCTTCAACACCATACCACCCGACCCTCTACACACCCCAACCCTCCAACACCATACCACACCACCCGACCCTCTATATACACACCAACCCTCCAACACCATAGCACCCAACCCTCCAACACCATACCACCCGACCTTCTATACACCCCAACCCTTCAACACCATACCACCCAACCTTCTATACACCCCAACCCTCCAACACCATACCACACCACCCGACCCTCTATATACACACCAACCCTCCAACACCATAGCACCCAACCCTCCAACACCATACCACCCGACCCTCTATACACCCCAACCCTTCAACACCATACCACCCGACCCTCTATACACCCCAACCCTCCAACACCATACCACCCGACCCTCTATACACCCCAACCCTCCAACACCATACCACCCAACCTTCTATACACCCCAACCCTTCAACACCATACCACCCGACCCTCTATACACCCCAACCCTTCAACACCATACCACCCGACCCTCTATACACCCCAACCCTTCAACACCATACCACACCACCCGACCCTGTATACACACCAACCCTCAAACACCATACCACCCGACCCTCTCTACACCCCAACCCTTCAACACCATACCACCCGACCCTCTATACACTCCAACCCTTCAACACTATACCACCCGACCCTCATACCCTTCTCTATAAAACCTGACCCTCTCTACACCTCGACTCTGCCCATCTGTATACCCTTAACCCCTATGTATACTCCTCAACCCTCTATACACCCCGACCTCCCACCACTTTACCACTAGATGCTCGTTCACCCCCACTATATACCTCCGCTCTTTATACACCCTGACCTTCTTTCCCTCTTTATAGACCCTCACCCTCTATACACCCTGTCGGGAATATTATGTATTTGATTGACTGTTATCACGCACACTGAGCTCTGCTACATCAAAGAGCTCAGTACAGACATACGCTGCAGATTCGAACCCCCTTTTCTCCCCCACTGCATTCGCTGATATAAAAAACAAATCCCTATTGCAGACACACGCTGTGGGCTCTCTGACCCCCCCCCCCTCTTTAGCTGCATAGGAAATTGTCTTCTCACTACACACTCTGTGCAACTTGATACCAATGTGCAGCAGCCCCCACTGAGTAGTTTATGGCATTAAGCTGGGAAAGGCAGCTATAATACCATGTGCTCTTTTGTTCCTGTAGAAACTTAATAGTAAGGCATAACTCGACCCCAATTAGTGACAGATATGAAAGTTATATATATTTGGTATGGGCAACCATAGGGCTACACGCTGATGCATTTTCTAGGCGCAGCGCCTAGCAGGGACCAAGAGACGGATTGCTGCTTAAAGGAACCCCCATGACCTGGTGATCATCATGATCATTTTGTCTTTCTTCTTCGAGGTTCATACTCCAATATATGTATAAAAATAGCTTTTCATAATTTTAAGAAAGGGGAGTATTCAGCCTCTTAGTGAGGTCACCACAGGGGGGAGTGCCTTGGTTTTGGGCACAGGGATAAGTGAGTGAGACTTCCTTCTTTGTCCAAGGAATGAGATGAGTCCGATCTGTCATGCACTGGAATATATGCTCTTCCCCCGAACTGCATGGCCAGCCATGATATGAAAGAACCGGAAGTTGATTTTCACCGTTAATCCCTGTTTATTTGCAATTGTCTGTACATACAATACTTGTCTTCTTTTATAATATCCTTTTACCCTTTTGTAAACACTGTCTACCTTTTTGGAGTAAAATATATAAAATTACCAGCTTCGTTTCTCTTTGCTCTATAACGTACTGTCACGTCCTCTGAAGTGAATTATGTTACTAAGTGGGTTGGCTCTGGACCCATTATTAATTAAGAAATCATAGCTGGTGGCAGCAGAAATTGTTCTGCGCTTTTGAGGAAACTGGCAGCGACGGACGGCGTTGATATTTAATGTTCCCGCCTGAGTGGGATTAGTTATATCGCCTTGCTGCAGTGTGCCCATTAGCCAGTACATAGTAAGGCAGCCTTTCTGGCAACTAATTATCCTAGGTGCAGTACCCTGTCTGACCTGAGGGTAATAATATAATCTTTATTTTTTTATATAGTGCTAACATATTCCGCAGCGCTTTTACAGATTTGCACACATTATCAGTAAGGGCAAGGGTGACGCCAGAGAGCTGCAAGTTCCAAACCGGAAGTGGGATATAGATAAATCCCCTTCAGAAAAGAACCAGGGGCAACCAAACAGCCCCGGTTCATGACAAATTGGTGTGAGTGGTGGGGATGATAAAGGTATCCTCCCGTGATTCGTGACACCCCCCCGACCCTCTATATACCTTAGGCCTCACTATATACTCTGACCCTCTATATACCCTCGATCCCCAAACCTTCAGCACTATACCACCCGACCCTCATCCCCCTCACTATATACTGGACCTTCCACCAATATATACGCTGACCCTCATCCCCCTCCGTTATGTACCCCGACCCTCATCCCTTCCGTTATATAACCCAACCCTCATCCCTTCCGTTATGTACCCCGACCCTCATCCCTTCCGTTATGTACCCCAACCCTCATCCCTTCCGTTATGTACCCCGACCCTCATCCCTTCCGTTATGTACCCCAACCCTCATCCCCTCCGTTATATACGCCGACACTCATCCCCTCCGTTATATACCCCGACCCACATCCCCTCCGTTATATACGCCGACACTCATCCCCTCCGTTATGTACCCCGACCCTCATCCCTTCCATTATATACCCCAACCCTCATCCCCTCCGTTATGTACCCCGACCCTCATCCCCTCCGTTATGTACCCCGACCCTCATCCCTTCCGTTATGTACCCCGACCCTCATCCCCTCCGTTATATACCCCGACCCACATCCCCTCCATTATGTACCCCAACCCTAATCCCCTCCGTTATATACGCCGACCCTCATCCCTTCCATTATGTACCCCGACCCTCATCCCCTCCATTGTGTACCCCAACCCTCATCCCCTCCATTGTGTACCCCAACCCTCATCCCTTCCGTTATGTACCCCGACCCTCATCCCCTCCGTTATATACGCCGACACTCATCCCCTCCGTTATGTACCCCGACCCACATCCCTTCCATTATATACCCCAACCCTCATCCCTTCCATTATGTACCCCGACCCTCATCCCCTCCGTTATGTACCCCGACCCTCATCCCCTCCGTTATATACCCCGACCCTCATCCCCTCCGTTATGTACCCCGACCTTCATCCCCTCCATTATGTACCCCAACCCTAATCCCCTCCGTTATATACGCCGACACTCATCCCCTCCGTTATATACGCCGACCCTCATCCCTTCCATTATGTACCCCAACCCTCATCCCCTCCATTGTGTACCCCAACCCTCATCCCTTCCGTTATGTACCCCGACCCTCATCCCCTCCATTATATACCCCGACCCTCATCCCCTCCGTTATGTACCCCGACCCTCATCCCTTCCATTATATACCCCAACCCTCATCCCTTCCATTATGTACCCCGACCCTCATCCCCTCCGTTATGTACCCCGACCCTCATCCCCTCCGTTATGTACCCCGACCCTCATCCCTTCCATTATATACCCCAACCCTCATCCCTTCCATTATATACCCCGACCCTCATCCCCTCCGTTATGTACCCCGACCCTCATCCCCTCCATTATGTACCCCAACCCTAATCCCCTCCGTTATATACGCCGACACTCATCCCCTCCGTTATATACGCCGACCCTCATCCCTTCCATTATGTACCCCAACCCTCATCCCCTCCATTGTGTACCCCAACCCTCATCCCTTCCGTTATGTACCCCGACCCTAATCCCCTCCGTTATATACGCCGACCCTCATCCCTTCCATTATGTACCCCAACCCTCATCCCCTCCATTGTGTACCCCAACCCTCATCCCTTCCGTTATGTACCCCGACCCTCATCCCCTCCGTTATATACGCCGACCCTCATCCCCTCCGTTATATACGCCGACCCTCATCCCCTCCGTTATATACGCCGACACTCATCCCCTCCGTTATGTACCCCGACCCTCATCCCTTCCATTATATACCCCAACCCTCATCCCTTCCATTATGTACCCCGACCCTCATCCCCTCCGTTATGTACCCCGACCCTCATCCCCTCCATTATGTACCCCAACCCTAATCCCCTCCGTTATATACGCCGACACTCATCCCCTCCGTTATATACGCCGACCCTCATCCCTTCCATTATGTACCCCAACCCTCATCCCCTCCATTGTGTACCCCAACCCTTATCCCCTCCGTTATGTACCCCGACCTTCTTCTTGCCCCTACACACCGTACCTCTCCTGGGATGCCACTGGACACACCAATGATGTCGCCCCCACCTCTAATTTCCCCTTTCTCTCTCCACAGACCTACATCGGGGACATCCTGATCGCAGTTAACCCTTTGCAGCCGCTCCCTTGCTATGGACCGGAGGTGACTCTTACTAGATTGAAGTTCTTATACAGAACGTGGGGCCCTTGTGGCCCCTATGTAGGTGTGCATGCCATGCTGCCTGGGGAGACGAGGTGTACACCACCCAGTGATCACCCTGCCCATCTGGGGAGCAGCACCATAACTGATGTTACAGCAGAATAGTGAGTGCAGCTCTGGAGGATGAGACCTGTTGTAACAGCAGAATAGTGACTGCAGCCCTGGAGGTGACTGGAGGATAAGACACAATGTAACAGCAGAATAGTGACTGCAGCCCTGGAGGTGACTGGAGGATAAGACACAATGTAACAGCAGAATAGTGAGTGCAGCTCTGGAGGATAAGACATGATGTAACAGCAGAATAGTGAGTGCAGCTCTGGAGGTGATTGGAGGATAAGACACGATGTAACAGCAGAATAGTGAGCGCAGCTCTGGAGGTGACTGGAGGATAAGACACGATGTAACAGCAGAATAGGGAGTGCAGCTCTGGGGGTGACTGGAGGATAGGACATGATGTAACAGCAGAATAGGTAGTGCAGCTCTGGAGGTGACTGGAGAACATGATATGTGTTGATCCTGTGGGAGCTGAGTACAGTATTTGGGTGGTGTTTCTGGCAGGAAGCCCAGGCAGCAGCTTTGTGTGTGAGTGGAGTCTGACTGGTTGCTCTCCGCAGGTGTCGGCCGTGTACAGCTCCCGCTCGCTCCGGCTTCTGCCTGCTCACATATTCGCGGTGGCTGATCGCGCCTACAATGAGCTGCAGACGACGCCCTCCAGGAGCCAGTGCATTGTGATCAGGTGACGGCCGCTCTATAGGGGCCTGTGGGGGCGCTGCGGAGGTGGGGACATATATCAGAGGGGCCTGTGGGGGCGCTGCAGAGGTGGTGACATATATCAGAGGGGCCTGTGGGGGCGCCTCGGAGGTGGTGCCATATATCAGAGGGGCCTGTGGGGGCGCTGCGGGGGTGGTGCCATATATCAGAGGGGCCTGTGGGGGTGCTGCGGAGGTGGTGCCATATATCAGAGGGGCCTGTGGGGGCGCTGCGGAGGTGGTGACATATATCAGAGGGGCCTGTGGGGGCGCTGCGGGGGTGGTGCCATATATCAGAGGGGCCTGTGTGGGCGCTGCGGAGGTGGTGACATATATCAGAGGGGCCTGTGGGGGCGCTGCGGAGGTGGTGCCATATATCAGAGGGGCCTGTGGGGGCGCTGCGGAGGAGCTGAACTGTCCAGTGCCAGGCAGTGATACTACAGGGTGGAGATGGTGTCATATTTCAGAGGGGCCTGGACACTGGAGGGTGGGGGTGCAAATAGGGCCGGCGTTATGGGAGAAGGTGTGGAAGGGGCAGTATACTGAGGGATAAGCGGTGGGGCACTGTATATTGGGCGGACAAGTGGTGGGGCACTGTATATTGGGGGGACAAGCGGTGGGGCACTGTATATTGGGGGATAAGCGGTGGGGCACTGTATATTGGGGGATAAGCGGTGGGGCACTGTATATTGGGGGATAAGCGGTGGGGCACTGTATATTGGGGGGATAAGCGGTGGGGCACTGTATATTGGGGGATAAGCGGTGGGGCACTGTATATTGGGGGATAAGCGGTGGGGCACTGTATATTGGGGGGATAAGCGGTGGGGCACTGTATATTGGGGGGATAAGCGGTATGGCACTGTATATTGGGGGGATAAGCGGTGGGGCACTGTATATAGGGGATAAGCGGAGGGGCATTGTATATTGGGGATAAGCGGTGGGGCACTGTATATGGGGGGATAAGTGGTGGGGCACTGTATATTGGGGGATAAGCGGTGGGGCACTGTATATGGGGGGGATAAGTGGTGGTACAGTGTATATTGGGGATAGGTGGTGGGGCACTGTATATGGGGATGAGTGGTGGGGCACTTATATGGGGGGGATAAGCGGTGGGCACTGTATATTGGGGATAAGCGGAGGGGCATTGTATATTGGGGATAAGCGGTGGGGCACTGTATATGGGGGGATAAGTGGTGGGGCACTGTATATTGGGGGATAAGCGGTGGGGCACTGTATATGGGGGGATAAGTGGTGGTACAGTGTATATTGGGGATAGGTGGTGGGGCACTGTATATGGGGGGATGAGTGGTGGGGCACTGTATATGGGGGGGATAAGCGGTGGGGCACTGTATATTGGGGGGATAAGCGGTGGGGCACTGTATATGGGGGGAAAAGCGGTGGGACACTGTATATGGGGGGGGATAAGTGGTGGTACAGTGTATATTGGGGATAGGTGGTGGGGCACTGTATATGGGGGGGATGAGTGGTGGTGCAGTGTATATGGGGGGATGAGTGGTGGTGCAGTGTATATGGGGGGATGAGTGGTGGGGCACTGTATATTGGGGATAGGTGGTGGTGCAGTGTATATTGGGGATAGGTGGTGGGGCACTGTATATGGGGGGGATAAGTGGTGGTACAGTGTATATTGGGGATAGGTGGTGGGGCACTGTATATGGGGGGATGAGTGGTGGGGCACTGTATACCGGGTGCAGACCTCCCAGCCTCGGGCAGCCAGTACATGGCGGCATTGGTCCGGGGTCTGGAACATCTGTCTCACTGGTGATGATTTCTCTTCTTGCAGCGGTGACAGTGGAGCCGGGAAAACCGAGAGCACAAAACTGCTGTTGAGACACCTGGTGTGGAGGAGCCGAGGGAACAAGCAGCTGAGCCAGCAGATTCTGCAGGTGAGGGAGCAGAGGGCAGAGATAAGGAGGAGGCAGAGGCACAGCGAGGTCACCCAACGCCCCTGAGCTGGGGGAGGGGGGTCGTCAGGCTGAGCTGGGGGGGGGGATCACCGGGCTCCTCTGAGCTGGCAGAGGAGAGGGGGGTCGCCAGTGTCCTCTGAGCTGGCGGAGGGGAGGGGGTCACTGGGCTCCTCTGAGGTGGCGGAGGGGAGGAGGGTCGCCGGGCTCCTCTGAGGTGGTGAGGGGGTTTCGACAGGCTCCTCTGAGTTGGTGTTGGGGGATAGGTGGCTGGGCTTCTCTTAGCTGGTGAGGGGGAGCGGTCTCGCCGGGCTCCTCTGAGGTGGGGGAGGGGAGAAGGTTCACCGGGCTCCTCTGAGCTGTCGGAGAGGAGGGGTCTCGCCGGGCTCCTCTAAGCTGGCGGAGGGGAGGGGGGTTCACCGAGCTACTCTGAGGTGGCGGAGGGGAGGGGGGTCGCCGGGCTCCTCTGAGGTGGCGGAGGGGGGTCGCCGGGCTCCTCTGAGCTGTCGGAGGGGAGGGGTCTCGCTGTCTCCTCTGAGCTGGCGGGGGGTCGCCAGGCTCTTCTGAGCTGGAGGTGTGGGATGGGTTGCCAGGCTCCTCCTAGCTGGCGGGGGGGGGGGGGGGGAGTCGCTGGACTCCACTGATCTGGCAGAGTGGGGAGATCCTCATGTTTGCATAGCTGAGGGTTTGTTATAGTCACTGACATCAGAGGCTGGGCCTTTATGGGGTGGGGTCTTTGAAAGACATCGCAGGGTGGGGCTAATGTGTTATCATATTTATGATCAGAGCATAGACTCCTTTTCTGTCCCCCAATCCTCAGGTATTGCCCTCTGGTATCAGCTCTATATATAGGGAAAGAAAGGAGTATAGACTGAGCCCGGTCCATGTGTCCTGGTGACTCCTCCGTTATTTCCACAGGTGAATCCATTACTGGAGGCGTTCGGAAACGCAGAAACTGGGATGAACCAGAACAGCAGTCGCTTCGGAAAATATGTCCAACTGCGCTTCAGTGATGGATGTGGTGAGTGATAATGGAGGACATCATGTATCATACTCTAGAGCTGCACTCACTATTCTGCTGGTGCAGTCACTGTGTACATACATTACATTACTGATTCTGAGTTACATCCTTGTCATGAAAACACTTTTTTTAGTCATGCACTTTCAGCTCTCTGGCACCCCCCTTACCCTCAGGTCAGTTAGTGAACATCACCTAGGATACGTAGTCACTGGAGAGGCTGCCCTGTCACATGCTGGTTATCGTGGCACTCTGCAGTGAGGGCAGAATATATATCACCAGGCTGGGGACACACACAAACCTCTGTCCGTCACTGCCAGGATCCCCCAATAACACCAGAATGGTATGCTGCCACCAGTTCCTCGTTAGATATAAGCCCGATCCGCTATTGGGTCAGAAACCAACCCCAGGTAGTGTGAATTTGCATGGAGTAAGTGTCGATGCGATCATAGAACAAAAAGAACGAAGCTAGCAAATTTACAATTTTACTCCAGAAAAAAATGGCAGTGTTTACAAAAGATATTAAAAAAGAGACAAAATATAAATATGTACAAACAGTTATAAAATTAAAGGGAAAAAGGTACAAAATTTACTAAATCTCAGTCACAGGTATGATGTGTTGATAAAGAGGAGGAGAGTTCCCTAAGGAATGATTCAGCACCCCAGCATGGTGTTAGCTGCTGTCTCTCCGGCTCTGAATGCCTCTCAAAATGGACGTTCCTGTTTTATTGTTTGGCCATAATTTAGGGACTCCCACCTTGCTGACCTCACATGTGGGCTGTTTCCTGGGAGGTACACCTATTTTGGAAAGTTTTCAAAAACTCCTTTTTTTCATATCTTTGGCCTGGAAGCGCACAGGTTGACGATAGTGGCATTATTTTTTCCCCTGTGATTTTTACCGTTCTTTAGAGCCCAAATACGGTATGTCTGTTATTTACTGGTGGGCAGAAATTAATTTCCCAGTTTCCCAATGGCCTAAATGCTGCAAAACGCTGCCATGTGTAGCCCCAATTGCCCAGATCCTGGAAATCTATTTTTCATGTTTCTAGGGTTAATTTGTGTTACTGAATTCTACTTTGAAGTACAATAACAAACTGTATTGTGTTACCGTGATAGCCAGAAAAATAGATGTGAATACTTTTCTTACCAATTATGACAAAAGTATTCTAGGAGTGATACCTTTATTGGCTAACCAGAAAATATGTTTGCAGCTTTCAGAGAACAGTGGCTCCTTCTTCAGGCAAGATTACAAATAGATTAATAAGAAACAAGCACAACATTTAAAGAATACTACAGCAGGACATTTGTTCAGGGGATGGTAGGTGTGATGCCTTCTGAAGATAAGCCAAGGAAATCAAATTAGGCGTTTTCTTACAAATGGAGAGACAGTGGGAATAATGTTCTTAGTTATCCTGAGTCCATCTGGTGGAGGTGTGATCTGTATCCATGTAGTGACGCATAAATCCAGGTGTTAAATTGAGTCCTAGTGGCAAAGAATTAAACATCTTCATTAGTTTGTATTCCCAAATTTTTCTTTCCCTGTGGTCCTTAAAATGACCTTTTAGTATTAAAAAAAATATTTAGAATTGAGAGTCCTCAGTGGTTGATACCTTTTTAATGGCTAACTGAAAAGATGGTAACAAATTGCAGCTTTCGAGACTACATATTAGTATTAAGACTTTTAAGTCTGTCATACAGTGTCCAGGTCCAGAGAAATGTTTTCCCACGGTGTGTCCATTTCATTCCTGATTGTTTGTCTGTGTAGATTCATCCTAGTTTGTAGTTTTTTTTTTCATGGTTTCCCCCATATAGAGACCTCCAGGGCACCTTGTACGTTTTGTCATGTCATCATGTTGGAGGATGTGCATGAGAAGGAATTTATGACCTTATAGTCCTGAATTGTGTTTGGTACACAGATTATACTTGGTAATATGATATAAATGTTGCATTTTTTATTGTTACATGGGAATGTGCCCGTCACTGGTGGTGATAAGAGGACACTTCTCTCCTACAAACAGCCCCCTAACTTAAGGAATCTGCTTGTCAAAAGTGGTAGTTCTGGGAATATGTCTTTCAATTTGTGATCTCTATGGAATATCGGTTGGAGATCCGCACCAATCTTCCTTAGGATGCCCATGTGGGGGTTGTATGTGGAGGTGCCCTGTTGTTGTCCCCTCTCGGTTTGTAATCCAGGAGGCTGTTTCTTGGGATCCTTGTAGCCCTGTGGATCTGCTCATCTATTACCAGTGGATGGGATCCTTGTTGTAGGAATGTGTTCCTCAGTGATCGCAGCTGTAGATCTGTCTTTGCTGTCTGAACAGATCCGAACATACCTCAGAGCTTGACTGTAGATGATGGATTTTTTTGTGTGTCTTGGATGAAAGCTGTTCCATCTGAGATAAGCCGGACGTCCGGTGGGCTTGTGGTAAATGGATGTCTGTATGGCATTGTCCTTGATGTATATGGTCATGTCCAGAAAATGTATTTGGGTCTTTGAAAAGTTGAGGGTGAGCTTGATGGTTGGGTGAAACTTGTTGAAGTTATTGTGGAAGGTGAGTAGATCATCTTTTGAGCCTGTCCAGATTATTAGCAGATCATCAATGTAGCGGAAGGTTTAACAGAACAAGATGACAAAAATTCTTCCTCTATTTTCGCCATAAATAAGTTAGCATATTGTGGGGACATTTTACTTCCCATGGCGCTGCCCATACACTGTTGGTATAAATTGTTCCCAAAAGAAAAATAGTTGTGATGGAGCACAAACCTGATAAATTGCAGTGTTGGTTCTGTGGCTAAATTGTTCCTTTGAAGAAAAATATTTACATGCTGCAATTCCATCCTTATGAGGAATGTTGGAATAGAGAGACTCTACATCCATGGTGGCTGGTAGAGTGTCCTCTGGAAGTTTGCCCAGCGCTGACAATCTGCAAAGAATATCTGTGGAGTCCTGGATATAGCTGGGTGTGCGCCTCGCCAAGGGTTTCAGAATGTTCTCCACCCAACCTGAGATCTTCTCAGTTAGAGTCCCAATGCCAGAGATGATAGGCCTCCCAGGATTACCTTCTTTATGTATGTTAGGCAACATGTAGAAGGTACCTGTTCGGGGATTGTCTGGTATTAGTTCCAGCAGTGAGGATGAAGTGGAATCAAATACCTTGATGATATGTGTTAGTTCCTCTGTGTATTTTTTGGTCGGATCTCCATGAAGTGGAGTGTGGTATTTTATATCCAAGAGTTGTCTGTTTGCTTCCTGGATGTAATCTGTCGTGTTCATGATGACTACAGCTCCTCCTTTGTCTGCTTTTCTGATGATGATATTGTTATTGTCTCTTAAGGATTGCATGGCTTTTCTTTCCTCCTTAGTGATATTTTGTGGCACTTTATGGTGTCTGTCCAAAATGTCAGATTTAACTTTTTTTACGGAAACAGTCAATGTAGTGATCCAGCGTTTGGTTGTGCCCAGGTTGGGGGGTCCTCTTTTTCTTTTTTGCTGTGTCGGTTACATTCTCTTGTGATGTGATATCTGGATGGTTATGAAAGAATTCTTTGAGAATTCCTCGATATCACTACAGAACGGAGCCGTATCCAGCTCTTTTGTAGGACAGAAGGTTAGTCCCTTTGATAGAACATGCATTTCTCCTGTGCTTGGCTCATATTGTGAGAGGTTTACAAAAGAGGACGAGGTATTATCATGATTCTGTAAATTGGGCTTACCTTCAGCTACATTGAGAGCTGCTTTCTTCCGGAGTCTGTCCAGTTTCTTTTTCTTATTGCTAATGAGGTGATGTTGTAAATTGTTGTAGAAATCCTGCAAGGTCTCTTTGATTAGACAAGAACCCGGTCCTTGTAGTCGGTCCTGTAGGTAATTTATCTCTTTATGGATGGTCCTCTTCTTGTGCTAGAAAAATCCAATTGGATGATTCCGCAGTGTCTCAGATGATCTGTAGCAAAGTTTCTGTGAAAAATGGGTATTGTAGGTAAACTTTGTTGGATTCCTTATCATGAGACCTTTAGGGATTAGGTTTTCCTTCTTGCATCTGGATAGAATGAAAATGTCGCTGTTCATTTATGCCAGTTTCTTCTGGAGGTTTTTCAAATCCATCTGTGATCGGTACATTGGGGTATCTTCCATTATCATGATGTACAATAACAAATTGTATTATGGTACCGTGTTAGCCAGAAAAATCGATGTGAATACTTTTCTGCCCAATGATGACAGAAGTATTCTAGGAGTGATACCTTTATTGGCTAACCAGAAAATATGTTTGCAGCTTTCAGAGCACAGTGGCTCCTTCTTCAGGCAAGATTACAGATAGATTAATAAGAAAAAAGCACAACATTTAAAGAATTCTGCAGTAGGACATTTGTTCAGGGCATGGTAGGTGTGATGCCTTCTAACGATAAGCCAAGGAAATCAAATTAGGCATTTTCTTACAAAAGGAGAGGCAGTCGCAATAATGTTCTTAGTTATCTGGAGTCCATCTGGTGGAGGTGTGAATGGTATCCATGTAGTGATGCATAAATCCAGGTGTTAAATTGAGTCCTAGTATTAAAGAATTTGTAAGAAAATGCCTAATTTGATTTCCTTGGCTTATCTTTAGAAGGCATCACACTTCCTACCCCCTGAACAAATGTCCTACTGTAGAATTCTTTAAATGTTGTGCTTTTTTCTTATTAATCTATTTGTAATCTTGCCTGAAAAAGGAGCCACTGTGCTCTGAAAGCTTGCAAACATATTATTTTCTGGTTAGCCAATAAAGGTATCACTCCTAGAATAGTTTTGTCATCATTGGGAAGAAAAGTATTCTCATCTGAATTCTACTTTGGTATTCTGCTCAGGAAACCAAGATTCTTGGTGGGAAAACACACTTAGCTCTGCTAGAGCTGGCATGCAATAAAACTGACCATTTGTTGGCAGGGTGGGGGGAGTGGAAATTCACAGAGGAAATAAGGTTTGAGGAGTAAGCTTGCAGGACTTGGTCCCACAGAATAATGGAAAATAATTCATGGCTTCTTCACACCTCCCCATTTTAGACTAAACTACGGAGGCAGGACTTCTTGGTACTCCTCCATGCGCATCTCAGCAGGCATTTCCTGTCGGGACAACCTGTCTGCATTGTCATGCTCGCTGCCCTTTCGGAGTTGAACGGTAATGTCGAACTGCTGGAGGGCGAGGCTCCAGCGTAGCAACCTTCCGTTGGTGCCGGACACGATGTGCAGCTAACTCTGGTTTGTGGTTGGTCATGACAGTGAAGATGTGCCCATACAAGTAGGGCTGCAAGCGTTGCAGGGCACAAACCATGGCCAGGCAGTCGTTCTCTATGGTGGAATACGCCGCTTCCCTCGGCAGGAGCTTCCTGCTTATGTACAACACTGGGTGCTCTTGGTTTCCCGAGTCAAACTGGCTGAGCACAGCAACGAGGCCAAACTCTCTGGCGTCCGTCTGTACTAAGAACAGCCGACAGCAGTCGACAGCCTTAGCACAGGGGAGCTGCTTAGGGCAGTCTTCAAAGCCTGAAAGGCCACCTCAGTCATTTGTCCAATCGACTGTATGGGGTAGGTTCCTCTTGGTGAGGTCCGTCAAGGGCTTCACAAGGCTATTATAGTTTTGTACAAAGCGCCTGTAGTACCCTGCAGTGCCCAAGAATTACATCACCTGCTTTTTGGTACTGGGGGTGGGCCAGGATGCAATAGCCTTTACTTTCCAGGCTCTGGCTTCAGAGTACCCCCATATACCCGATGCCCCAGGTAGTGGACCTCGCTCATGCCCATCTGGCCCTTTCCCAGTTTGATGGTCAAGCCTGCTTGGTGAATGCGCCCGAGCATCTGCTGCAGATGCTCGAGGTGATTCTCCCAGGTGGGACTGAAGATGGCAATGTCATCCAGGTATGCAACAGCGTACCTCTCCAGTCCCTGGTGCAGGTGGTTGACCATCTTCTGGAAGGTGGCAGGAGCATTCTTCATGCCAGAATGCCTGACTGTGGACTTGTATAATCTAAAAGGGGTGATAAAGGCGGACTCCTCCTGAGCCTCGGGGCTCCAGGGAATCTGCCAATATCACTGGCTCAGATCCATAATGGCTAGATATCAAGTGCTAGCTAACTGCTCAAGCAGCTCCTCGATGCATGGCATTGGGTGTACTTCGGAGGCCGTTAAGGCGTAGAACCCTCTAGTCCACAGAACCGGGTGGTCCGATCCTTCTTTGGCACCAGGACTACAGGTGAGGCCCATGCGCTCTTAGACCGTTTAATCACCCCCAACTTTAGCATCTCATCGATCTGGCGCATGACGTGCTACCCCTTGTCCGATATTTTTATAGGATGTCCACCAGATTGGGGTATGATTCCCAGTGTCCACTTCGTGGACCACTACCTGAGTCCTACCAGAACCAAAAACACATGGGCCACTTGCACAGCGAATAAGTCTGTAGAAACCTGTTCACACCACCAAAGAACTTGAAGACACAAAAGCGCACAGAGAGGTAAAAAAAACCAGGCATGTTGGTAAACACTTTATGGAAAGATTTTAGCGTTGCTCGCAGCTGCGACCGCTGATGTGTGGATAGCAAGGCGCTTCCACTTCCTCTATGGACCTGCTGGCCTTCGCTTGGGCCAGCATGTCCAGGAGGGTAGGAATTCCTCCCCATCCTTGGGCAGGTTGTAGACCGGTAGGACGCAGGCTCCACATTCTTGATGAGCCTTCATCATATTAACGTGGAAGGCCTTTCGCCTACCCCGAGCGTGGTCAAGAGTGACCACGTTGGTGACTGGGTTGAGCTGTTGGTATATGATATACGAGCCATCCCAGGCCGCCTGAAGCTTGTCTTTTGGTACGGGGACCAGCACCGACACCTGACCCACCTGGTAGGTTCACTGTCGGGCATTCTGGTTGTACCAATACTTCTGGTCAGCCTGGGCTTGCGCCATGTTGTCATGCATTAACTGCATCTTGTCATGAGGCGAATGATATACTCCACGAAGGACACTCCTGGAGGGTTTAGCCCCTCTTTCCAGGATTGCCTTCCAACCCAAGGGGTTCCCGGACACGCCTGCCGTACAGGAGCTCGAAGGGGGTGAACCCCGTCGAGACCTGCAGAACCTCCAGATAAGCAAATAGCAGGTGTGGGAGGTACTGCTCCCAGTTGTGTCCTTGGCTCTCAACCAGCATTTTTAGCATCTGTTTGAGGGTACTGTTGAAGCGCTCACACAAACCATTGATTTGGGAATGATACGCACTCGATACCAGACGCTTCACCTGCATCCTCTTACAGAGAGCCTCCATTAGGCGAGACATGAATTGAGATCCCTAGTCGGTAAGCATCTCCCTGGGAAATCCTACTCGAGAAAAGATGGCTAACAGGGCATCTGCCACCTTATCCGCCCTAATTGAGGACAGAGCCACTGCCTCCGGATACCGGGTAACATAGTCTACCATAGTAAGGATGAAACGCTTTCCAGATCTGCTGGGTATGACCAATGGTCCCACAATGTCCACCGCAATCCTGTGGCAGGGCTCCTCTATTACTGGCAAAGAGATCAGGGGAGCCTTGAGAGCAGGCCCTGGCTTTTCCACTCTGACACTTGATACAGGAACGAGAGTAGTTTGTCACATCTGTCCTCATTTTTGGCCAATACAAGTGGTGAGACAGCCAGGCCTTCGTTTTGGTGACCCCCAAGTGTCCAGCGAGTGGAATCTCATGGGCAATCCGTAACCGCTCATCCCTAAATTGGCAGGGTATGAACAGCTGTCTCTTCCTCAACCACTCCTGTTGGGGTTTACAGAGAACAGTCTCCCGGTACAACCTTCCTGCCTCCCATAATACCCTCTTCTTATCAGTCTCGGAGGTGGGCTTCTCAGCGAGGTTCCTCGATGTCTCCAGGCTAGCATCTGAGTGCAGAGCGGCCTGGAACTCCTGGCCGGAGGCAGCAAGAAGTAACATTAGGGTCCCGTCCTCGTAGGGACCCTTTGGGACCTACTCTGGGTCCATAACTGGTGGTTGTTCCTCTGGCTGAGGAGGGTCCAGAAGGCAGGGCGTTACTGGTGTTCTGACTGCAGGTGACAGCGGCTATATAGGCAGTCTACCTGGGGAATAACAGTCCCACCAGCATGCTCGGCTATGGGTACTACTTCCCCATCCTCCCCTATTACCTCAGGAGCAGTGCTAATTATGGGTCAGCTGCCATCAGCCAGGTCACCTTCCTATGTGACACTACTCAGCTGCATGGCATCACCTGCATCAGGCCCCCCATGCCTCTCCCCATCCTCCTTATCATGGATGCTTGCTCATGTTAGGGGATCCTCCGCAATATCACCCCACAGTGTGACATGGCTGAGCCCTCCTGTACCTCCAGATACATCATTATAAGGTAAAGCATTGACATTCACATCATTAGCATTAACATTACCATCAGTATCAGATTGGGGAGGGGTGTGGGGGACTTAATAAGCAAACATCCTCCCCAAATCCGTTCCAAACGAGACGTTTGTGGGTAGGTTTTCGAACACCCCCAAATCCTTCATCCCACTCCTGGCACCCCAATCTATAAAAACCCGGGCCATCGGCAGTCCCAGTGACAGTCAGGGTTTTCCCCTGGATATTCTCTTCAGGGGTCACCAGTTCGGGTCGAATGAGGGTTCGTTTGGCCCTGCTGTCCTTGAGGCCTACAGTGACAGTGTCCCCCTTGGTGACAGACTGCAAATTTTCACAGGCCCTCCCATCGGGCCCACCCACAAATAGAACTGCTGCATTAGGCCCTGGGTACTTGCATGGGGGGGCTCTTCTTCTGCTTCTCCGGACAAGTGGCGCTGAGGTGTCCAGTCTTGTTGCAGAAATAACACTTGTGGGGATCAGATGTAGGCCTTGCATTGGCAAAGGCGTCAAGGCCTCTGGAGGGTCGGCTGGTAGGGATGGTGGTCGATGGCTTACCCCCTTTCCAGCTGGCGGGGACTGGCTTTCACGCCTCCAGTTTACGATTGGCCTTGTAGGTGTCAGCAATCTGCTCAGCTTTATCCACCTCTTTTGGCTCTCAGCCCATCACGAACTGCCACATTTCAGCCGGACAAAGATGTAGGAACTGGTCTTTCACCATCAGGTTCTTTAGCTGATCAAAGGTGGTTAATGACAATCCTTGGATCCACTGCTCAAAGTGGGTCCTGAGACCATGCACCACATCGCTGTAGCTGTCGGGTCGTCCATGTTTGAGGTTCTGGAACTTTTTACAGTAAACCTCAGAAGTCTCTTGAGGGAGAGAAGCAAACGCTTCCAGAGCTTTTCCTCTGAGCCCTGGAGATAAATATCGGACCTTTTGGTTCTCAGGCAGCTGTTACTGACGGCAGGCTTTTTCAAACCCCCGCAAAAAGATGTCCAAGTCCATGTCCTTTTCCATCACTGGAAAGTGCACTGGCCGGGGTTTAACCCCTTTCCGACATCGGGCGTAATAGTACGCCGATGTCGGATACCCTCCCTTTGATGTGTGCTCCGGCGGTGAGCCCATATCTTTCCAGGGACATGTCAGCTGTTTTGAACAGATGACATGTGCCCGCAATAGCCGCGGGTGGATTCGCTATCCACCTGCAGATATTAACTAGATAAATATCGCTGACCGCGGCATTTAAATGGCTCTTCCGGCAATCACGCCGGAAATACGCACACCGGTGACCCCCGTCATGTGATCGCAGGTCACCGCTGTGTCTGCATGACAACCCGAGGTCTCCTGGAGACCTCTATGGTTGTCACTGCCGGATTGCTGTGAGCGCCACCCAGTGGTCAGCGCTAATAGCAAGTTAGCAATTCTACTACATAGAGGTGATCTGATGATCGCTGCTATGTAGCAGAGCCGATCGGGCTATTCCAGTTTCTAGTGTTCCATGGAGGCTATTGAAGCATGCTAAAAGTGAAAAAAAAGTTTTTAAAAATATAAAAAAATAAACGTTCAAATCACCCCCTTTCGCTCCATTCAAAATAAAACAATACAAATTAAAAATCAAACCTAAACATGTTTGGTATCGCTGCGTTCAGAATTGCTCAATCTATGAATAAAAAAAGATTAACCTGATTGCTAAACGGCGTAGCGAGAAAAAGTCAAAACGCCAGAATTACGTTTTTTTGGTCGCTGCATCATTACAGTAAAATGCAATAACAGGTGATCAAAAGAACGTATCTGCACCAAAATGGTATCATAAAAAACATCAGCTTGGCACGCAATAAATAATCCCTCACCCGACCTGAGATCCTGAAAAATGAAGACACTACAGGTATCAGAAAATGGCACAATTTTATTATTTATATTTTTTTTTAGCAAAGTTTGAAATTTTTTTTCACCACTTAGATAAAAAAAAAACCCCTAGACATGTTTGGTGTCTATGAACTCGTACTGACCTGGAGAATCATAATGGCAGCTCAGTTTTAGCATTTAGTAAAATAGTAACATAGTAACATAGTTAGTAAGGCCGAAAAAAGACATTTGTCCATCCAGTTCAGCCTATATTCCATCATAATAAATCCCCAGATCTACGTCCTTCTACAGAACCTAATAATTGTATGATACAATATTGTTCTGCTCCAGGAAGACATCCAGGCCTCTCTTGAACCCCTCGACTGAGTTCGCCATCACCACCTCCTCAGGCAAGCAATTCCAGATTCTCACTGCCCTAACAGTAAAGAATCCTCTTCTATGTTGGTGGAAAAACCTTCTCTCCTCCAGACGCAAAGAATGCCCCCTTGTGCCCGTCACCTTCCTTGGTATACACTGATCCGCAGCGAGATATTTGTATTGTCCCCTTATATACTTATACATGGTTATTAGATCGCCCGTCAGTCGTCTTTTTTGTAGACTAAATAATCCTAATTTCGCTAATCTATCTGGGTATTGTAGTTCTCCCATCCCCTTTATTAATTTTGTTGCCCTCCTTTGTACTCTCTCTAGTTCCATTATATCCTTCCTGAGCACCGGTGCCCAAAACTGGACACAGTACTCCATGTGCGGTCTAACTAGGGATTTGTACAGAGGCAGTATAATGCTCTCATCATGTGTATCCAGACCTCTTTTAATGCACCCCATGATCCTGTTTGCCTTGGCAGCTGCTGCCTGGCACTGGCTACTCCAGGTAAGTTTATCATTAACTAGGATCCCCAAGTCCTTCTCCCTGTCAGATTTACCCAGTGGTTTCCCGTTCAGTGTGTAATGGTGATATTGATTCCCTCTTCCCATGTGTATAACCTTACATTTATCATTGTTAAACCTCATCTGCCACCTTTCAGCCCAAGTTTCCAACTTATCCAGATCCATCTGTAGCAGAATACTATCTTCTCTTGTATTAACTGCTTTACATAGTTTTGTATCATCTGCAAATATCGATATTTTACTGTGTAAACCTTCTACCAGATCATTAATGAATATGTTGAAGAGAACAGGTCCCAATACTGACCCCTGCGGTACCCCACTGGTCACAGCGACCCAGTTAGAGACTATACCATTTATAACCACCCTCTGCTTTCTATCACTAAGCCAGTTACTAACCCATTTACACACATTTTCCCCCAGACCAAGCATTCTCATTTTGTGTACCAACCTCTTGTGCGGCACGGTATCAAACGCTTTGGAAAAATCGAGATATACCACGTCCAATGACTCACCGTGGTCCAGCCTATAGCTTACCTCTTCATAAAAACTGATTAGATTGGTTTGACAGGAGCGATTTCTCATAAACCCATGCTGATATGGAGTTAAACAGTTATTCTCATTGAGATAATCCAGAATAACATCCCTCAGAAACCCTTCAAATATTTTACCAACAATAGAGGTTAGACTTACTGGCCTATAATTTCCAGGTTCACTTTTAGAGCCCTTTTTGAATATTGGTCCCATATTTGCTATGCGCTAGTCCTGCGGAACAGACCCCGTCGCTATAGAGTCCCTAAAAATAAGAAATAATGGTTTATCTATTACATTACTTTGTTCTCTTAGTACTCGTGGGTGTATGCCATCCGGACCCGGAGATTTATCTATTTTAATCTTATTTAGCCAGTTCGGCATTCCACCGGTGCGGTAAAAAGGACCGCCACTCCGCTATACGGCTCAGCCTCAAGAGACCAATAGGAGGGCCCAAGTCTCCAGTCCCTCTTAGCTTTAAACACATCTGCCATGTTTGGCAGCCTGGTCTCTTGCAAAAAGAAAATGTCAGCTTCAACCCGGCTGAGAAATTCAAAGGCCGCAAATCTAGCTGTATTTGACTTTATGCTGGCGACATTAATGGACGCCAGCGTCAACGGAGTGGGTACCGCCATCATTGGTGATTGAGTTAGATGGCTTTCTTTTTCCCACTCCCCTTATCCTCTGCCTCAGAGGAGGATTCCTTCCCCCTCTTTAATGACAATGAGGTATCCATTCCCACATGTTTTTTATTTTTATCGTCCTCATCTCCGGACTTTGGGCCAGTCCTCCGTCCAAGGATCTTATATTCCCAGAAGGAGGAGACTCGGCGTCCCCTGTGAGCCCCGCCGAAGCCAGAACCTCACCCTCAGCTTCCTCCTCAGAGGAAGAGATGTTTTCAAGGGCTTAGAACCGGTTAGAAAGACCAACCAGAGGGGAGTCGGTTTTTCCTTCCTTAGGTACCTTGCTCAGAGCGGGAGAAGATTTTTTTTATCTCCCTTCTTTCTCTTCTTTTTGGTGCCGAGCTTACGCTTGTCCTCTAGCCATTGCCTATTATCCTCATCCATACTTTCATAATGGGAGGAGTCTGAGGCAGTGGCACTTTCCTCCCTTTGGATCCTCCTGACCTCCTCATCCAACTCATCATCCCTCGGGGCCTCAGCAGCAAGACTGGCATCCAGGACAGGGGCCGCCCCAGTAGCACGAGGCTCGCCCAGCTCCCTATCCTGTCTGCGCTTGTCTAGACGCCTTAGCTGGGCAGGCATCTTTTTATTGTTTTTCTTCCTTGGCCCCTCAGCTCCCTCACCCCTGCTAGTCCCTTCCCCAGCAGAATCAGCCTCACGGCTTTCTCCCACCGGGTCCCGACTCAAAGGAGCGAGGACAATGGCTGAATGGGTGACCTAACTCACCACACAGGTGGCACCTAATCTCCACACAAGATGCAGCAAGATGGCCGATATCCCCACACAATGCACATTTCTGCACAGTGCAGTTTGCGCTGAAGTGTGTGGGGTCGCCGCAGTTGTGACAGAGCTTTGGTTGCCCCTCGTAGAAGACCAGGATACGATCCCTACCCAGGAAGGCAGATGATGGTATGTGGGCAGCCGTACCACCTGAACGCTTAAGTTTTACCATAAACGTCCAGGCCCCTGACCAGATACCAAACTCGTCACGGTTTTTCTTTGGCATTTCTACCACCTCTCCATACCGGCCAAGCCACTTCATGACGTCATAGCAAGAAAGCAACTCGTTACAAGTCATCACTGTCACTTTCTTGACTTGGTGTTGGCGAGACACCACCTCAACGGCAAAATCTCGCCAGCCGGGCTCATTTTTTGCCAACTCAGTTCGACCAGAAGAGCTCAAGCCCCTCCGGCCGAACAAAGCTGACATCAAACTCAGGTGTGGAATAGGGATGTATCAAGGCATAATGTCAATTGCCCTGAAGCCCATCCTCAGCAGGAGCTCCACAACTTTAGACCTTGGAGGACACGCATCACTTCCCCTCCACCGAAGACTGACCACATTCCTTCGCACACTACCCGGCCCAGCTGTTGGGAGGCACCACATTGTATCCCCCCCTCTTTGCTCTCGGAAGGCCCCAAGGCCATGCCTCTCTATCCAGAAGTATGGATCAACCTCTCGACCCTCTACCATTAGTGCTCTCTCCCCCTTCTTTAGAGCCTCCAGGAGACGCCGTTGCAACATGCCGTTCCCAGAGCTCGGAGACAAGGAGGATGCCCTATTTCCCCCGGAGGTGACAGCGGCAAAACTCCTGACAGGTGCTGCCACCACCGGGGGGTAACCGGACCAGTGACCACATCCACGCCAACAGCATCACTATTGCCCACCTCCATAACTCCCTCACCCTCTACCAAACCAGCAACCACACCACTAGACGAGTTTTCCTCATCCATACCCACCACCACATTCACTCCTGCTGGACCAGTGACAACAGGGGCTGACATTTTGCCATCTGCATCGTCAGGCACAAGGGGCTGAGTCTCCTCCACAGAACTGGAGGTGACCTCACCCCTGGTCTTGCGCATCATCAGATGATATTTTTCACTGTTTTACTGTTGATACCAGGCGCCGCTGATCTTTCGCTGCTATGGGTCGCCGCTGATCCTTTATATCAGCATCTTGTTGACCAGCGGCGCCAACACAGAACAGGACTTTAGTGGGAGGACCGGAACTCCCAGCCCCAGCAACCCCCTCACACTGCCGCCGCTCCTCAACTAAGTGATCAGCGGCAACAGCATTCAGGGGCACCGAGGCTACCGGAGCTGTCCCCGACACCGGGCCACTCCCCCCCTCCCACTGAGGAGCCCACCACGGTATCGTGGCCTGACCTTTTGCCCGCCGCCGAGCCACTCTCACTGTCCAGCCTCTCGGCTGATGCACCTGCTGCTACGTCCCCGCTACTACAAGCAGAGACGGAGCTCTGCGCCTCACTACCGTGCTTTGTAATCTCCCCGTGCCTTTGCATCGGATCCACAGCAGAGCCCGGGCTGGGCTGGGCAACGGGGCTTATACAGCGAGCTGACCCTGCAGCCGACTCAGGGGGTACAGGGAGGGGGGCATATATATAGCTTACCGCTTCCTGCAGCTTTGGTTTGATCTTCTTTACCTTTCTCTTCTGGCCCCCAGGTGCCTCCTCTGGTAAATCATCACCAAGATTGAAGTTCTGAAGGCACACTGGGGACTCCAGCAGCTTGATCTCTGCCATTAGAGCCCCTCCCTGGCCGATGTCACTGTCCTCCCCAGAGCCAGCAGAACTGCGACGAGATGTCATCGTCGCCTGTCCAGCAGGGAGCTCGCTGCACGTGGCCTCTGAGTGACTAAGCAGGCTGCCAGGTGGGGCTTTCTGCTGGTTATCATCCTCCTCATCATCCACCAGGCACTCAGGCTGCAGCCCCATCTGCCTTTGCTCTCTGTTATCAGCCATTTCTCTGAATCGATCTTCATTAATAAGTTTTTCCTTAAACGGTCCACTTTTTTCTCTGATGAAAGCTTTTCTGACTTCAAGCTCATTGATGTCAACTTTCAGTCTCCTTACCTCCGCCTGGAGCTGATTCTTCCTCGGTTTGGAAGAACCTACAGCTTCTCTCGCTTGTGCAGCGCAGTTCCTCCCGGAGCCTCCTCAGGGTCTTACTCGCCTCTTCATACTCGCTGAGGTGGCTCATGACCCGGGAAGGCATAGGTGGACATAGACTCCCGGGGTCTCTGCAGCGCTCAACCCTCCTCAGTGAGGTCGGCCTCACCTCCGTGAGCACTCAGCTTTCCTCCGGAAGGGCCGCCATCTTGCACGCTAGCAGGCTTCTCCTCCATGGAAGCCTTGCGGCTTCTCTGGGTCTCTGCAGACCTGGGGGAGTAGGAGCCTCATTGCTGCGACTCCTGGTGGAGCGTCTCACCCCCGAATCCTCTGATGTGCAGGCTGGTTGCTGGTTCCTTCTGCCCCCCGCCAGCCTGGTCCGGGAAGCAGAAGCCTGGGACTTGGCTCCTTCACTCATCCCAGGAAACCCACTCCCTCCCTGGGTAAGAGAGAGAGCAGGTCCCCGGGTGGAGAGATGGTGGTTCTCTGGAGCTCAGGAGCACACTGCAGGTTCAGCAGCGACCGCACCCACAATCAACACAATGAGCAGCAGCTGAGCTGCACTCACTACTCTGAAGGCGCAGTCACTGTGTACATACATTACATTACTGATCCTGAGTTACATCCTGTATTATACTCCAGAGCTGCACTCACTATTCTGCTGGTGCAGTCACTGTGTACACACATTACATTACTGATCCTGAATTACCTCCTGTATTATACTCCAGAGCTGCACTCACTATTCTGCTGGTGCAGTCACTGTGTACATACATTACATTACTGATCCTGAGTTACATCCTGCATTATACTCCAGAGCTGCACTCACTATTCTGCTGGTGCAGTCACTGTGTACATACATTACATTACTGATCCTGAGTTACATCCTGCATTATACTCCAGAGCTGCACTCACTATTCTGCTGGTGCAGTCACTGTGTACATACATTACATTGCTGATCCTGAGTTACCTCCTGTATTATACCCCAGAGCTGCACTCACTATTCTGCTGGTGCAGTCACTGTGTACATACATTACATTACTGATCCTGAGTTACCTCCTGTATTATACTCCAGAGCTGCACTCACTATTCTGCTGGTGCAGTCACTGTGTACATACATTACATTACTGATCCTGAGTTACATCCTGTGTTATACTCCAGAGCTGCACTCACTATTCTGCTGGTGCAGTCACTGTGTACATGCATTACATTACTGATCCTGAGTTACATCCTGTATTATACCCCAGAGCTGCACTCACTATTCTGCTGGTGCAGTCACTGTGTACATACATTACATTACTGATCCTGAGTTACATCCTGTATTATACTCCAGAGCTGCACTCACTATTCTGCTGGTGCAGTCACTGTGTACACACATTACATTACTGATCCTGAATTACCTCCTGTATTATACTCCAGAGCTGCACTCACTATTCTGCTGGTGCAGTCACTGTGTACATACATTACATTACTGATCCTGAGTTACATCCTGTATTATACTCCAGAGCTGCACTCACTATTCTGCTGGTGCAGTCACTGTGTACATAAATTACATTACTGATCCTGAGTTACATCCTGCATTATACTCCAGAGCTGCACTCACTATTCTGCTGGTGCAGTCACTGTCTACATACATTACATTACTGATCCTGAGTTACCTCCTGTATTATACTCCAGAGCTGCACTCACTATTCTGCTGGTGCAGTCACTGTGTACCTACATTACATTACTGATCCTGAGTTAAATCCTGTATTATACTCCAGAGCTGCACTCACTATTCTGCTGGTGCAGTCACTGTGTACATACATTACATTGCTGATCCTGAGTTACCTCCTGTATTATACCCCAGAGCTGCACTCACTATTCTGCTGGTGCAGTCACTGTGTACATACATTACATTACTGATCCTGAGTTACCTCCTGTATTATACCCCAGAGCTGCACTCACTATTCTGCTGGTGCAGTCACTGTGTACATACATTACATTACTGATCCTGAGTTACATCCTGTATTATACTCCAGAGCTGCGTTCACTATTCTGCTGGTGCAGTCACTGTGTACATACATTACATTACTGATCCTGAGTTACATCCTGTATTATACCCAAGAGCTGCACTCACTATTCTGCTGGTGCAGTCACTGTGTACATACATTACTGATCCTGAGTTACATCCTGTATTATACCCCAGAGCTGCACTCACTATTCTGCTGGTGCAGTCACTGTGTACATATATTACATTACTGATCCTGAGTTACATCCTATATTATACCCCAGAGCTGCACTCACTATTCTGCTGGTGCAGTCACTGTGTACATACATTACATTACTGATCCTGAGTTACATCCTGTATTATACTCCAGAGATGCACTCACTATTCTGCTGGTGCAGTCACTGTGTACATACATTACATTACTGATCCTGAGTTTCCTCCTGTATTATACTCCAGAGCTGCACTCACTATTCTGCTGGTGCAGTCACTGTGTACATACATTACATTACTGATCCTGAGTTACCTCCTGTATTATACCCCAGAGCTGCACTCACTATTCTGCTGGTGCAGTCACTGTGTACATACATTACATTACTGGTCCTGAGTTACATCCTGTATTATACCCCAGAGCTGCACTCACTATTCTGCTGGTGCAGTCACTGTGTACATACATTACATTACTGGTCCTGAGTTACATCCTGTATTATACTCCAGAGCTGCACTCACTATTCTGCTGGTGCAGTCACTGTGTACATACATTACATTACTGATCCTGAGTTACATCCTGTATTATACTCCAGAGCTGCACTCACTATTCTGCTGGTGCCGTCACTGTGTACATACATTACATTACTGATCCTGAGTCACCTCCTGTATTATACTCCAGAGCTGCACTCACTATTCTGCTGGTGCAGTCACTGTGTACATACATTACATTACTGATCCTGAGCTACATCCTGTATTATACTCCAGAGCTGCACTCACTATTCTGCTGCTGCAGTCACTGTGTACATACATTACATTACTGATCCTGAGTTACATCCTGTATTACACTCCAGAGCTGCACTCACTATTCTGCTGGCGCAGTCACTGTGTACATACATTACATTACTAATCCTGAGTTACATCCTGTATTATACCCCAGAGCTGCACTCACTATTCTGCTGGTGCAGTCACTGTGTACATACATTACATTACTGATCCTGAGTTACATCCTGTATTATACTCCAGAGCTGCACTCACTATTCTGCTGGCGCAGTCACTGTGTACATACATTACATTACTGATCCTGAGTTACATCCTGTATTATACTCCAGAGCTGCACTCACTATTCTGCTGGCGCAGTCACTGTGTACATACATTACATTACTAATCCTGAGTTACATCCTGTATTATACCCCAGAGCTGCACTCACTATTCTGCTGGTGCAGTCACTGTGTACATATATTACATTACTGATCCTGAGTTACATCCTGTATTACACTCCAGAGCTGCACTCACTATTCTGCTGGTGCAGTCACTGTGTACATACATTACATTACTGATCCTGAGTTACATCCTGTATTACACTCCAGAGCTGCACTCACTATTCTGCTGGTGCAGTCACTGTGTACATACATTACATTACTGATCCTGAGTTACATCCTGTATTAGGCCATGTTCACACCATCCTTTTTTTCATGTGGAATCGCCGCGATTTTCCCGCTGCGGGTCCGCAGCTGTTTTCCATGCAGGGTACATTACAATGTACCCTATGGAAAACAGGAACTGCTGTGCCCACATTGCGGAAAATCGCGAAAAAAGCCGCGCTGAATAGCCGCGGTCACTTCTTTTTGTGGAACTCCAGCGGTTCTGCACCCATAGACCTCCATTGTGAGGTCAAACCCGCAGTAAAACCCGCAGATGAAAAAAATATCTGCGGGTTTTCTGCAGTTTGTGGTGCAGAACCGCTGCAGTGTGGCTGCCCCCCCCCCGTGCCCCAATCCCACCCCCCCATGCTCCGATGCCACCCCCCCCGTGCTCCGACGCCCCCCCCCCCCCCCCGTGCTCCGACGCCCCCCCCCGTGCCCTCATCCCCCCCCCCCTTATACTTACCCGGCCTCCTGGTGTCCGTCCGGCCGTCTTCTCCCTGGGCGCCGCCATCTTGCAAAATGGCGGGCGCATGCGCAGTGCGCCCGCCGAATCGGCCGGCAGATTCGTTCCAAAGTGCATTTTGATCACTGAGATATAACCTATCGGTGATCAAAATAAAAAAAATAGTAAATGACCCCCCCCCTTTGTCACCCCCATAGATAGGGACAATAAAAAAATTAAGAATTTTTTTTTTTTCCACTAAGGTTAGAATAGGGGTAGGGGTAGGGTTAGGGCTAGGGTTAGGGTATTTTCAGCCATTTTAACCCTAAAAAACTTCCTAGAAAACACACAGACTCTGCATAGAAAACTGCATCAAAAAACGCATCAAAAAACGCACCAAAAAAGCACCAAAAAAGGACCTGCGTGTTCTGCCAAGAGCTGCGGTTTTTAGTCCTGAAAAAAAAGGAGGGAAATCAGGAACGTGTGAACATAGCCTTATACTCCAGAGCTGCACTCACTATTCTGCTGGTGCAGTCACTGTGACTTGTTGTCCCCCTCTTTCTTGTAGTATGGGGAGCGAAGATTAACGAGTATCTTTTGGAAAAGTCGCGGGTGTCTCACCAGGATCCGGGTGAGAGGAACTTCCATGTCTTCTACTACATGCTGTTTGGGTGCCCCAAGGAGGAGAGGGAAGTGTACGGCCTCCTGCTGCCCTCCATGTACAGGTGAGAACCACATGTGCTGCTGTATGGAGGCTCATGTTGGCCAAGATCTTGGTGTGATCGGTCAGTATCTCCCTTGTCTTCATACACTGTGACTGTGGAGAATCCTTCCCAATACTGTTGCTATCTCTTCTCAGCCGTGCACAGTAGGATCTCTGCTCCGTCTGTACACTCACTCGTGCTGCTGACACGGCCTGAGCTTATCCTTCCCCCTTTGGCATCACTCGGTGGTGTTGGGGGGTGCTGATGATTAATGGTGCACGTGATCTGTTCTTCATCCTGTAGATACATTGGTCGGGGATGGGAGGATGCGGACACCAGATGCTGGAGTGACGGATACCAGACCTTGTGTAACGCGCTGCGTATGGTGGGATTCCACAATCAGGTCAGTTCCTGCAGGATCCCGACTTTGGTACAGATCCCCATCATACAGTGTGTATAGTGCGGGGCCGTGCTTCCTGCCTGTGGCATTCGGTGCCGTGCTTCATGCCTGTCTTCATCATTCGGGGCCGTGCTTCCGGCATGTGGCATCCTAGGATGTGTTTCCTGCATGTGGCATCCTAGGATGTGCTTCCTGTATGTGCCCTGTGGCGTCCTGGGCCGTGCTTCCCGCTTGTGGCGTCCTGGGACGTGCTTCCCACCTGTGCCCTGTGGCGTCCGGGGCCGTGCTTCCCGCCAGTGGCCGGCGTACAGGGCCGTGCTTCCCGCCTGTGGTGTCCTGGGCCGTGCTTCCTGCCTGTGCCCTGTGGCATCCGGTGCCGTGCTTCATGCCTGTCTTCATCATTCGGGGCCGTGCTTCCGGCATGTGGCATCCTAGGATGTGCTTCCTGCATGTGGCCTGTGGCGTCCTAGAACGTGCTTTCCACCTGTGGCGTCCTGGGACGTGCGTCCCGCATGTGCCCTGTGGCGTCTGTGGCCATGCTTCCCACCTGTGGCGTCCGTCCGGGGCCGTGCTTCCCGCCTATGGCCGGCGTACAGGGCCGTGCTTCCAGCATGGCGTCTGGGCAGACATCCCCACCGGCAAATTGTATATTGTGACCCCAAGTGTTATGCACAAGGTGACACATTTCGGCCAATAAGGGTGCAGCTTCCCAGTGCAAGCGTACACAGTAAAGCTTGCTGTGATTGGCTGTTATGATCACAGGTACAGGAAGTGTTGTCTTGGGGACATAGACGTAGATGCTTTTCATTGAAGAACATGTGATAGCGAGCGGATATATGTATGTGCCCCCGTGGTGTAACGTTCTGCCTCTTGTCACTTGGCAGGAGGAGCTGGATCTGAAGATCGTTCTCTCAGGGATTTTGTCTCTGGGCAACATTGTATTTGATCCGGAGGAGGCCGGTGGTGTGACTGTGGATGCCGCCTCCATGGGCTGGCTGAAGGCCACTGCAGTGAGTATTGGGGGCATTACTGATGGTGGTCGCTGTACGGTACAATACAGATCAGGCAGAACATTCGGGGCCCTAACACATTGCCCACAACCATGGTGACTACCCTGGGGTTTCTCCACGGCCCCTGATTCCTCCTGTCCCTGGCTCCATGTGTCTACGACAATCTCAGCAGTTGTAGGCAGACAATGGGAGAGGTTGTTGTGGGCAGTAAGGGATAGTTGGTATGTGTGAATGGAGGAGGGTAGATGATGGGCCATTCTGTTCACAAAGGTGCTCTGGACACGCTACTGGTTGGAAGTCCTGAGTATATTCCATTTATAAGCTCACATGGCCCCCTGGGTACTGCTCCGTGGCCCCATTCCTTCCACCCCACTCCGGTGCTTGTGTCAACGTCCGCTTTGTGACCTTATAACGTGGCACGGGGCGATAGTTGTGGGCGAGTCAGGCTTCCTCAGTTATGTGAGAAGGTAGTAGGAGGAGGAAAGGTCAGAATGAAGGCAAATAACCCTACTGTACCCCCAACCGAGCATTGAAGGGACAGAGCTGTGTCCCTCAATGAAGACTACGAGCAACGGACTTTACCATAAGTAAAAAAATTTTTTATATATATAATAATTTATTTCTTGTTTGTCTTATCTGGGCTCACAGAATCATGGGAGGTCCTAAAGCTGTTTCTAGGATGGGATAGTATTAAACCTCATACCGTTACTAGCTGATCTTCACCCATAACTTGAGTGGATGTCGGAGCTTCTACCACCTGCAAGATCTTCCTACCAAGGTTTTCATCTGCCGAGACAAAAGTGTGGACCCTGAAATACTTAAAAATGGAAAAAAAAAAAAAAAGTATGCACCGATCCCCCAAGTAGCTGCTTTACAGTGCTGCAAACCCGAACCGCCCATGAAGCTCCCACCGCCGACGTAGAGTGCGCCCTTATCCTAGATGGGCCATCTTGGCCTTGTAAGCCTGGATACTAGCAGACTTGATCCAGAAGCCACCTGACCTTTACAAGGGTCCAGTGGTGTAACAAACAAGGAATCGGAACGATTACATGAGGTGGTGGTCAATAAATTATATCTTACGGCTCTAACAACGTCTAAGCTGTGCAGAGCCTTCTCCCTAGGATGAGATGGTGGCGGACAAAAGCTTCATTAAGGTGAAAGCTCAAAATCACCTTCAAAAGAAAAGATGGAACTGGCCTCAACACTACCCTATACTTATGAAGAATAAGGTAAAGGGCGCCGCAAGCTCCGAGACCCTTTTAATATAAGTAATGGCTAGAAGGAAAGCTACCTTATAAGAAAGTTAATAGCGCAGAGATCTCTGTGATTGGCTCAACAGGAGGAGACTGAAGAGCCTCTAAAACAAGATTCCGGTCCCAAGGGGCCAGACATGGTGGCCTAACATATCCCACCCCCTGGAGAAAAGTCTTAACATGGGGTAAAGATTCTAAATCCCTGTGAAACAAGGAAGATGCCTGACCCTTGAAGGAATTAAGCGCCAATGCGCTTCCAAGCCGGACTCTAAGGAGAGCAGCACTGAGAAACAAAAAACTATAGGTGAAGTACTGGTAGACTCACACCGGTGAAAATAAGTCCTCCGTAATGATGGTAGACTCGCAATTAGGATGGCTTCCAAGCTCTAATCATAGTCTGGATGACTGGTTCAGCCAGACCTGCTGTTCTCAAAATCGCATCTTCAAAAGCCAAAGATCACTGACTGCCCCAGCCATGGCTCCTGAAAAAGCAGGAGGCGGCCACCCACCCGGGAAGAAACCCAGAATTGGGGCCACCTGTGAAGCATCAACTATCCCACCACCTCTGGACCCAAATGGCCTACCTCTTGACCCAGAAGGGCATCTGTTGTGAATTCTGTGGCAGAGCTCCCTCCTGTGGTCACAGGTGGTACTTCGGCTGGTTCTCTCTGTGAGCTTCCGTTGGTGGAGGAAAGTGGTACTGCGGCTTCTGAGTTTCCTTCCTCAGGTGATGTGGTGAAGTCGTTAGGTGCTGCTCTATTTAACTCCACCTAGTGCTTTGATCCTGGCCTCCAGTCAATGTTCTAGTATTGTACCTGTTTCCTCCTGTATCGTTCCTGTGGCCTGCTGCTCTGCATAGCTAAGTTCCTCTTTGCTATTTGTTTGCTGTTTTTTTCTGTCCAGCTTGTCAATTTGTTTTTTTCTGCTTGCTGGAAGCTCTGGGACGCAGAGGGTGTACCTCCGTGACGTTAGTTCGGTACGGAGGGTCTTTTTGCCCCCTTTGCGTGGTTTTTGTAGGGTTTTGTGTTGACCGCAAAGTTACCTTTCCTATCCTCGCTCTGTTCAGAAAGTTGGGCCTCACTTTGCTAAATCTATTTCATCTCTACGTTTGTCTTTTCATCTTAACTCAGTCATTATATGTGGGGGCTGCCTTTTCCTTTGGGGTATTTCTCTGAGGCAAGGTAGGCTTATTTTCTATCTTCAGGCTAGCTAGTTTCTCAGGCCGTGCCGAGTTGCATAGGGAGCGTTAGGCGCAATCCACGGCTGCCTTTAGTGTGGTTGGAGAGGATTAGGGATTGCGGTCAACAGAGTTCCCACGTCTCAGAGCTCGTTCTTGTTTTTTGGGTTATTGCCAGGTCACTGTATGTGCGCTGACCTCTATGTCCATTGTGGTACTGAATTACCTTTCATAACAGGCATCTGGCGGATGTTGCTCTAAAGGTAGCTCTTCTGGGAGACCTTCAGTTTAACCTGCTGACTTGACTCTTCCGGTGCACGAAACTAGTAAAAGGGACAGACCTGTAAGGCCATGCAACCGCCTGTTGCATCTTAAATAATCTTGTCTTACCTGGTCCCAAATAAGCAACACCCTTAGAAAGGCTTGGAAAGGTAGACCCGGCAAAGATTTTTTTTTTTTAAGCTAAGTTCGCCCTCCATACCTTGAGGCAAAGCATACTCTTAACTACTTGCCACCTGAACAGAGCACTCCACCACATCCAAGGATGCTGAACAGATACTTCGCCGCCTGTGCAATTTGATCAGTGATCTGCTAATTCCCGATCCTGGGAACCAGCCAACAAACTTTTTCGCAAATGCCTAGCCGATGATATTACCGCCTTGAGAACCCAGCGCCAGAATCTCTGCAAGAGGAATAGTGGTCACTTTGGATAAACAAGAGTTTCTACCACCGGTGGAGTCTGGTTGTTCCCATGCTTTCTGCAACATCTCTGTGAATGCCACAATTTTAGAAAAGGGTCCAGCCACGTGCTTACTCCTAAAGAAACCTGTTTCAGTAACAAGAACGGGTGGCCCAGTTGTCACTTCCCGAGAGGCGTCCACTGCCGACACCTATCTGTTCAGCTTGCCTTAGTTTCCCCAACTGATATGGACCCAGGATGGATTCTGAACTGGACTCTGAGTGCTGAGGGATTAAATCCTCTGAGAAGGGTAAAAGGGATATAATAGCTTCCACTGTGAAAGTGACTAGGATATGGAAGTATCTCGCATCTATCTGGACCACTTTCATGACTGGCCATATTGCTATGGGGTGGCTGGAGGATCCGATCACTGTGGTGATCCAAGCTCCCCGGGTGGCTGTAGTCTCCAGTGATCATTCCATCGTAACCAAGGTCCTGGACACCAAGGTTTGTTCAGCTAGACTGAATCATGAACCCTGGCAGTAAGGCCTATATTCTTCTGAGCTTTCACCTGTGCGGCTACCAGCAAGGAACAGGAGGGGCACAGACAGTACAGTAGACCACAGACTGACTGGTGGAAAACGTACTATTACAAGTCACACAAGCATAATAAGAGACAAGTGCAGACTTGGCTAATGGGTGTTCACGGTCCTCTCTAGACTCAGACATTAAGAGTGATGCAGAAAGAAAAATGGAGAACTAAACCGTGGCACAAAAGCTGTTAGTGCCTAGAATCAGCCACCAGCCTGCCAGGAATGCCGGATTCTGTATCTATGAGTTTCCTAACCCACAAGGAGGATGACGCTGAGGTGTTCCTGTGCTCCACCACCCTAGGACCATGGAGGAGGGAGGAAACAGACTTTCAATAGGGTTATACCTACCTGTTCAGAAGCTCCGGATCCCCTTATCTTCTGCTCTATGCCTGCGGCTATGTGGGGCAGCTTACTGACCTCCACCCCAGTACCTGTACCAACTATGTCCAGGCATGTTGGTCTGGCCACACCGACGTGAGAGGATGTGGACTGAGGAATTACAGCCTGTACTGTGCGTCGCTGTGAGGGTGAAGCAGAGTGCACAATTACACTCTGTTACCCTGAGACATCCATCTGGTTAGCGCCTACCCTACGGCAGGTCTGAGATGGACGTTGCCTCCAACCGACACTACACTGAGGAAGTCTCGCTCCAGCAGGCGAGGTACAACCTGCTGGGAGGAGCCCATTTTATTGAATGGCTAGAAGTGTCAGCCTCCAGACTTTCCCATGGTTGTGTCCCCTAATAAGACTAGTGAGAAACTCTTTACTGAACGGCACCTCGGTAGGGGGCATATAGGGAAGACATAGCGGGTACATCATCTTGTGAACGTTTCCTTTACAACATGAAGCATTTTCCACAGTTTCCTTCACTTCTCTATTGCTCTCTATGGCGACTGTTTCTTATTACGTCACCACAACCCAGTTTTAACAGTACGTTCCTTCTCTACAGGAGTTCCCTACTCGCCCCAGGGTGGTTCTTTCCCATGTAGGGAATGATATTACCAGTACTAGATGGTGTCCCGATTCTAGCGCATCGGGTATTCTAGAATATGTATGTAGTTTGTTTATGAAGTTTTCAGAATAATGCAATTTATACACAGGATTAGGCTGGCCGCGACCAATTAGCGAAGCGTGGTTCAAATTCCGCGCCAATTCGCAGGCAGACTGCGACTGTCGCTGTTTGGTCACGCCGTCAGTGAAGCCAGGGCTGGCTCCAGGTTTTTGAGGGCCGCGGGTGAAAGCGTCTCAGTGGGTCCCCCTCTTTAACACATCCCACGATTCATGATGCACAGATACAGCAGAGAAATAAAGCACATCCAAGTAGCGTATAACACAGCCCACGTAGTATATAACACATCCCATGTCATATATAGCACAGCCACGTAGTATATAACACAGCCCATGAAGTATATAGCACAGCCCACGTAGTATATAGCACAGCCCACGTAGTATATAGCACAGCCCATGTAGTATAGATCACAGCCACATAGGAAATAGCACAGCCCATGAAGTATATAGCACAGCCCACGTAGTATATAGCACAGCCACGTAGTATATAGCACAGCCACGTAGTATAGATCACAGCCACATAGGAAATAGCACAGCCCATGTAGTATATAGCCCATCCGCGTAGTATATAGCACAGCCCACGTAGTATATAGCACAGCCCACGTAGTATATAGCACAGCCCACGTAGTATGTAGCACAGCCCACATAGTATATAGCACAGCCCACGTAGTATATAGCATAGCCCACGTAGTATGTAGCACAGCCCACGTAGTATGTAGCACAGCCCACGTAGTATATAGCACAGCCCACGTAGTATATTGCCCGCCCACATAGTATATTGCCCAGCCACGTAGTATATTGCCCAGCCATGTAGTATATTGCCCAGTCACGTAGTATATTGCCCAGCCACGTAGCATATTGCCCGCCCACGTAGTATATTGCCCAGCCACGTAGTATATAACACAGCCCACGTATATAGCAATGTGGGCACCATATATTTGTTAAAAAAAAGAATAAAAAAAAAAAAAAAGTTCTATTCTCACCTTCCGTCGCCCCCCGGATCCAGCAGAGGCGTTTACCGATGCTCCTCGCGACGCTCCGGTCCCAAGAGTCTCATGAGACCGCTACGTCATCATCTCGCAAGACCGCAATGCATGGACCGGTCACCGGAGCATCGCGAGGAGCGGGAAAGGCCTGGGCTGGATCCAGAGTATATAATGGTTTGTTTTTTTTTTTATTATTATTTTTAACATTAGATCCTGCGCCAATGTCGCTGATTGGTCGCGACCAATCAGTGAAGCGGAATTTAAATCCCACGCCAATGGCGTCGCGACCAATCAGCGAAGCGGTGGGGCCGGAGCATCGCAAGCTGCGGGAAAAGCTGCTACGGAGGCAACGGAAGGTAAGAATATCACGATTTTTAATTTTTTAAATTATTTTTAACATTATATCTTTTTACTATTGATGCCGCATAGGCAGCATCAATAGTAAAAAGTTCGTCACACAGGGTTAATAGCAGCGGTAACAGACTGCGTTACACCGCGTTATGCTATGGTGTAACGCAGTCGGTGTAACGGACTGCTACAACGGTATGTGGGCGGCGGGCGCTGACTGGGGGGGTATAGAGGGGGCACTGAGTGCAGGGGAGTAGAGAGCGGCCGGACTGTGCCCGTCGCTCCCAAGAGTGCGTTGCGGTCTTGCGAGATGTTCATGTGCGGTCTCGCGAGACCGCTATGTCATCATCTCGCGAGATGGCAATCCATGGAGCGGTAACCGGAGCATCACGAGGAGCGGGAAAGGCCTGGGCTGGATCCGGAAGGTGAGAATATAATGATTTTTTATTTTGTTTATTATTTTTAACATTAGATCTTTTTACTATTGATGCCGCATAGGCAGCATGAATAGTAAAAAGTTGGTCACACAGGGTTAATAGCAGCGTTAATGGAGTGCGTTACACCGCGGCATAACGCGGTCCGTTAACGCTGCCAATAACCCTGTGTGAGCGGTGACTGCGGGGAGTATGGAGCGGGCACTCGCTGTGGGGAGGAAGGAGCGGCCATTTTGCCGCCGGACTGTGCCCATCGCTGATTGGTCGTGGCTGTTTTGCTGCGACCAATCAGCGACTTAGGATTTCCGTTACAGACAGACAGAAAGACTGAAGTGACCCTTAGACAATTATATAGTAGATAGCCAGTACTTCTATTCTCTAATGCTGACGCTCTGGAACTCCCGGTCCTGTCTAGACCCGATACTTTCAAGAGTAATAAACTTTTGGGCCTCTCCCAGTACAAGCTCCGGTAGATCTGTCTGTCACTTCTTCTCCAAATCTCGCTATCTCTTTCCTACAGTCTCCTCTCACTTTAGTGACACCCCAGAATGCGGCACTACTCGCAACAGACCGGAGGTCTTCTTTCTATGTACTCCTATCTGAGTCTGACAGGAAATCGTTACATTCCTTTCAACTTATCCCCTACCATGCTGGGCTAGTCCCAAACATTAAATCGGTCTCTTCTATCAAACCGGGCGCACTATCCGTATTACTAGCAAGTGGTGTAATGTGAAATGTGATGTGCCTTACAGATAACATTGTACTTGTTTCTTCGAAGGGGAACGTGGGCAACATGTCCATCTCCTTAAGCCTAGCCCCTGCCCCTCTCTGCAGCCTGTGTCCTCGCTCACTGTGCCCCTACCTGCTCTTCCCTGAGGCCTGTGTCCTCATCCCGCTCTGTCTCCTCATTTCCTCTGCCCCTCTGCCTTCGCCCCAATCTGCAGCCTGTGTCCTTCTCCGGCCTCTCCCCATGTGCTCCTACCTGCGCCCCACTCTGTGGCCTACGCCCTGCACACTTTTCGGCAGCATCGCTTTGCTCCCCTCCTTTTTTTTATGCTGGTTTTTGCGGCTGATTTCCAGGGTCAGTTCGGAGTGCAGCCTGAAGATCTTATGAGCTGTCTGACCTGTACGACGTCTCTGACCCGCGGAGAAGCCATCCGGAGACTGCACAACAAGCAGCAGGCGGAAGGTGAGGCAAGCGGTGACTGCCACTAGACAGGTCCAAGAAAATGTGAGACTAATGACGGATCATAAGGTCTCTGTGATAATCAATGAGAGCAGGGAGCAGCCAATAGATGGTGTAGGATGTTCCATGTATGTAGTGCCTCCGCTCAGTCTCCTGTGTTTTATGTAGGGAAAGCGTTTGATAAAGTATCTCATACTATCCTTATAATGGCCAAGTATGGGATTGACAAGGTTAGGTGGATTCATAGCTGGCTCAGTGATCGGGTAATAAATGGTTGTACATCCAATTGGAAAAGTGTTACAAGTGGGGTCCCCAAGACTCTGCCTGGCCCAGTGGTGGTCAATATTTTTATAAATGATTTAGATAAAGGAATTGAAGATAAATTAATCAAATTTGCAGAGGATACAAAGCTAGGAGGGTTAGCTAACACTAGAGAAGACAGAGCAAGGATTCAGAAGGATCTAGATAAGCTTGAACAATGAGCAGCAACTAATAGGATTATTTAACAGGGAGAAATGCAAGATTCTACATCTGAGCAACAAACACAAAAATTTCATCTACAGAATGGGAGGAGTAGAACTAAGCAACAGCACGTGTGAGAAAGACTTGGGTATACTAATAGATCACAGACTGCACATGAGTCAACAGTGGAATGCAGCAGCAAAAATGGCAAACACAGTTCTAGGATGAATTAAGAGAAGCATAGAGCTTAGATCACGTGAAGTCATTATCCCCCTCTACTCCTCCTTGGTCAGGCCTCATCTGGAATACGGTGTCCAGTTCTGGGCACATTTTTAAGACATTGAAAAACTGGGGCAAGTTCTGAGAAGAGCGACCAGAATGGTGAGCGGACTGTAAAGCATGTCCTATGAGGAACGGTTACAGGATCTGGGAATGTTTAGCTTGCAAATAGAAGGCTAAGAGGAGACTTAATAGCCGTCTACAAATATCTGAAGGGCTGTCACATTGTAGAAGGGTCATCTTTATTGTCATCTGCACATGGAAACATGAGAAAGTAATTGGTTGAAACTAAAATGGAGAAGACAGATTAGATATTAGATAAACTTTTTGACAGTGAGGGTGATCAATGAGTGGAACAGGCGGCCACGAGAGGTAGTGAGTTCTCCTTCAATGGAAGTCTTCACACAGAGGCTGGACAGACACCTGTCTGAGATGGTTTAATGACTCCTGCTTTGAGCAGGGGGTTGGACACTATGACCCGGGGGTCCCTTCCAACTACCATTCTAGGATTCTATGTATTGCCCGCTCAGTCTCCTGTGTTCCCTGTATGTTACATGAATGTTGTGTGGCTGCTCAGTCTCCTGTACTCTCTCTGTGTAGATGCCAGGGACTCCATCGCTCGGGTAGTTTACTCTCGTCTCTTCGGTTGGATCGTGACGAAGGTGAATGATCTCCTCGCCGGGGGCGTAATCGCCGGGTCACAAGTGCACGAGATCGGTAAGGTGGATGATTAGGATATGGATGATGAGGATGGATTGATGCGTGTCAGCATACACAGCCGAGTGAGATCACTCAGATCCACTCGCTGTTACCTTTTTGTCAGGGGAACGCAACTCCTCTGCCTCCAATCGTCAGGACAATTATACAATTGGACAAGACCACGGCTGCTTCCATTACTAGGCCAGTTACTGGGGAACGCGCAGTGAGTGTATGGTATACTGTATATACAGTTAGGTCCATATATATTTGGACAGAGACAACATTTTTCTAATTTTGGTTATAGACATCACCACAATGAATTTTAAACAAAACAATTCAGATGCAGTTGAAGTTCAGACTTTCAGCTTTCATTTGAGGGTATCCACATTAAAATTGGATGAAGGGTTTAGGAATTTCAGCTCAGTATAGTAGAAACTCGTCACCACTTCTGAATTTATCGCCCACTCCTGCTTTTGGCTTACCAATACGGAGGTAAAAACTGACCAAATTCTCAACGTGTGCACGTGGCCTTAAAGTAGACAAAGGGTTTTATGTTTTCTTTTTAGCTGGGGCTTTTAACTCTACCTGTTGTAAATTTGCATTCCCCCTCCCGCATTCTTGTGCATTCAAGCTAAGATTGCCTCACATCTGCTAGCAGTTGGGATTTTCCTTAATTATCTGTTTCCAAGGGAAGTGGTCAGCTGCAGAGGCCATGTCAAGATGACTTGTTACATTGAAGGCTCTTGTTTAATGATGAGACTTCTTATAGATTTGCAGTCATATCTATAGCAATGAGGATATGGATGAGGAGGATTGATAATGATCATCTTAATTTCTAGGGATCCTCGATATCTTTGGCTTTGAAAACTTTGTTGTTAATCGCTTCGAGCAGCTTTGTATTAACCTGGCGAACGAGCAGCTGCAGAACTTCTTCAACCACGTACGTGATGGTATTGTATGTCCTGTAAATGACATCATGTGTTATATTGCGTGTCTTGTACATAACTTACCGCGTTGGATGTGTCCTGTACGGACGTGTCCGCATATTGTATTGCATGCCTTGTACAGATGTCGGTGGATACGTGAGGGTCAGTGGGTGGTCTTGTCCGCTGGCCCGGCTGTCTTTAGGAAGACCGCATGGACCAGGGCTCATCCCACTGAATGCACGCTCCTTCCCCGTGGGTATAATACTGCTCAGGCAACACAGGGTGAGGGTAAAACAGTGTGACAATACTTGATTGGGTCACCAACAGTCAATATTATATAGTACAGTCCCATCAAGTACATAAGATGGGACAAATGACAGTCTCACCATTTCGCTTGCTCTCTGGGAATTAGAACATGTGACTTTAGAACTTCCAAGGCCAACTACCTCAACCAGTAGCACCCCACTTTTGATGGAGAGGAGGTAGCAGCACGCTTAGGAAGCTGACAGAATCCATTGAGGTATGTGGCCAGGTGACCTGATTGTCCTAACTTGGACTCTCCAAATGTTTCCATGGGTTCAGTGATGGGCAGTGGCTCAAATCTGTATTCCTCCGGTTGGAGCCATGGTGCCTTAGTTGCTGTCCTCTAGAGTCTCTCTGTAGAAGTAGAGGTCCCCTTCATACCCACAGAAGTTCTTCAGAGCATTATCCACAGGTTTGCAGGGAGGTGGGAGGAAGTAATCCATCATTATTCGAGTGTTCAGTTAATCTGCATATTTTGTCCTTCAAGTTTGCAGAACAAGCTGCAGGGTCTCCTACCATAGGTAGTCGGCAGGCATTTACCAAATTTACAAACAATGATTGTTTAATTAACCTGCATCTTTGTCCCCCATAAAGGATTGCAGACACTGATGCAATAGGTGATCAGCAGCCATTCAACAAACATCGATTCAACCTAAAACAAGAGTCAGCATTAAGGCTCATATGAACAATAGCGCATGTCCCTGGGTCTACTGAATAATACCTAACACCACAACCCGAGAGCCTTAATTCTAAGGTTAATGGAGAGACACATGCTATAAATGTGCTAAAAATATAACTTTTGTTGAAAACATATTTAAAAATACCATAAAAAGCAGTGGAAAACTTGAGCGATCACAAAATGTTGAACATAACTATATATATATATATATATATATAAGAAAAAAAGGAAAACAGCACACAAAAAAAATAGAGAAAAGTGGGCTTTAATGCCTGGACGGCGTGGCAACGTTTCGGATTTCCAATGCTTTTTCAAGCCTTGAAAAAGGATTGGAAATCCGAAACGTTGCCACGCCGTCCAGGCATTAAAGCCCACTTTTCTCTATTTTTTTTGTGTGCTGTTTTCCTTTTTTTCTTATATTATTGGAACCATTTGGATACTGGTTTGGAAAGCTTTGCACCGCAAGTTTGGTATTATGATGCTGTTAAGGGAACACTAAAACACCACATCCTAGATATCTCTGAATGAAATATTCCAGTTGCAAATTTTTATTCATTACAAAGTGGAATGTGTTCATAACATTAAAACATAACAATTATCAATGTAAATCAAAATGAATATCCCATGAAGGTCTGGATTTGGAATGATGCTCAAAATCAAAGTGGAAATGAAGTTACAGGCTGATCCAACTTCAGTGGAAATGCCTCATGACAAGGAAAAGATGCTCAGTAGTGTGTGTGGCCTCCACGTGCCTGTATGACCTCCCTACTGTACAACACCTAGGCAAGCTCCTGATGAGGCGGCGGATGGTATCCTGAGGGATCTCCTCCCAGACATGGACTAAAGCATCCGCCAACTCCTGGACAGTCTGTGGTGCAACGTGACGTTGGTGGATGGAGCGAGACATGATGTCCCAGATGTGTTCAATTGGATTCCGGTCTGGGAACGGGTGGGCCAGTCCATAGCTTCAATGCCTTCATCGTGCAGGAACTGCTGACACTCCAGCCACATGAGGTCTGGCATTGTCTTGCATTAGGAGGAACCCAGGGCCAACCGCACCAGCATATGGTCTCACAAGGGGTCTGAGGATCTCATCTCAGTACCTAATAGCAATCAGGCTACCTCTGGTGAGCACATGGAGGGCTGTGCGGCCCTCCAAAGAAATGTAACCCCACACCATTACTGACCCACTGACAAACCGGTCATGATGAAGATTGTTGCAGGCAGCAGATCACGCTCCACGGCGTCTCCAGACTGTCATGTCTGTCACATGTGATCAGTGTTAACCTGCTTTCATCTGTGAAGAGCACAGGGCACTAGTGGCGAATTTGCCAATCCTGGTGTTCTGTGGCAAATGCCAAACATCCTGCACAGTGTTGGGCTGTGAGCACAACCCCATCTGAGGACATCGGGCCCTCAGACCATACTCTTGGAGTCCGTTTCGAACCATTTGTACAGACACAAACACATTTGTGGCCTGCTGTAGGTCATTTTGCAGGGCTCTGGCAATGCTCCTCTTGTTCCTCCTTGCACAAAGGCCGAGGTACTGGTCCTGCTGCTGGGTTGTTGCCCTCCTACGGCCCCCTCCACGTCTCCTGGTGTACTGACCTGTCTCCTGGTAGTGCCTCTAGACACTATGCTGACAGACACAGCAAACCTTCTTGCCACAGCTCACATTGATAAGCCATCCTGGATGAGCTGCACTACCTGAGCCACTTGAGTGGGTTGTAGAGTCCGTCTCATGCTACCACGAGTGTGAAAGCACAACCAACATTCAAAAGTGACCAAAACATCAGCCAGAAAGCATTGGTACTGAGATGTGGTCTGTGGTCCCTGTTATGATCTGGTGGCCTTGGAGCAGCATGAGACGTACTCTGGAGAAGGTGGCACCTGTACTGACCGCAAACCCTGAACTTGGCAGCGCAACTAGAAGTAGCCGTGGGGGGTACCTAACGCTCCCTAGACCCCTCGACACAACCTAAGAATTAACTACCCCTAAAGACAGAAACAGGAAACCTATCTTGCCTCAGAGAAAATCCCCAAAGGATAGACAGCCCCCCACAAATATTGACTGTGAGTGGAGAGGGAAATAACATACGCAGATATGAAATCAGGATTTAGCATAGGAGGCCATACTAGCTAAAAAGAAAGGATAGAACAGAGTACTATGCGGTCAGTATTAAAACACTAGAAAATATCCACCACAGAAAATACAAATCACCACATCTGACTAAAGACATGGAGGGTATATCTGCATCTCCAGAGACACAGCTAGGCTGCAAAAAATCCTTCACAGACAAAGCTGGACAAGACGAAACATGAAAATGCACAGAACTATAAGGTCCACAGCAGGTGGACAGCAAAAACAAAGCCAGGACTTATCTTTGAAGAAAAGCACAGCGAACAGGAGAGACCAGAAGGGATGTGAATCATCCAAAAACAATGGACAACTGGCACTGACTAAAGGAACAAGCAAGGCTATATAGCCCAGCCCAAATTGCAAAAAATAGATACACCTGATAAATGCTGCGATCCAACTACCGCAGCACTACCACTCATAACCACCAGAGGGAGCCCAAGAGCAGAATTCACAACAGGTCCCCACCTTCAGAACCACTCCTTTATTGAGGGTGTCTTGATAATTGCCAATAATTTCCATCTGTTGTCTATTCCATTCGTACAACAGCATGTGAAATTGATTGTCAATCAGTGTTGATTCCTAAGTGGACAATTTGATTTCACAGAAGTTTTTTTTACTTGGAGTTATATTCTGTTGTTTAAGTGTTCCCTTTATTTTTTTGAGCAGTGTATATAGCGTATGCGTGGCTTAATGATATATACATTGAGACAACTCTCAATGTAAATATCATTAAGCCACGCATACGGTATATACACTGCTCAAAAAACAAAAGGGAACACTTAAACAACAGAATATGACTCCAAGTAAATCAAACTTCTGTGAAGTGCAGGTGTAAGCAGTGCAGCTCATCCAGGATGGCACATCAATGCAGACTGTGGCAAGAAGGTTTGCTGTGTTTGTCAGCGTAGCGTCCAGAGGTTGGAGGCGCTACCAGGAGTTCAGATGTTACATAAAGTGCAAATCCGCATAATGCAAAACATATAACATAGTAACATAGTAACATAGTTAGTAAGGCCGAAAAAAGACATTTGTCCATCCAGTTCAGCCTATATTCCATCATAATAAATACCCAGATCTACGTCCTTCTACAGAACCTAATAATTGTATGATACAATATTGTTCTGCTCCAGGAAGACATCCAGGCCTCTCTTGAACCCCTCGACTGAGTTCGCCATCACCACCTCCTCAGGCAAGCAATTCCAGATTCTCACTGCCCTAACAGTAAAGAATCCTCTTCTATGTTGGTGGAAAAACCTTCTCTCCTCCAGACGCAAAGAATGCCCCCTTGTGCCCGTCACCTTCCTTGGTATAAACAGATCCTCAGCGAGATATTTGTATTGTCCCCTTATATACTTATACATGGTTATTAGATCGCCCCTCAGTCGTCTTTTTTCTAGACTAAATAATCCTAATTTCGCTAATCTATCTGGGTATTGTAGTTCTCCCATCCCCTTTATTAATTTTGTTGCCCTCCTTTGTACTCTCTCTAGTTCCATTATATCCTTCCTGAGCACCGGTGCCCAAAACTGGACACAGTACTCCATGTGCGGTCTAACTAGGGATTTGTACAGAGGCAGTATAATGCTCTCATCATGTGTATCCAGACCTCTTTTAATGCACCCCATGATCCTGTTTGCCTTGGCAGCTGCTGCCTGGCACTGGCTGCTCCAGGTAAGTTTATCATTAACTAGGATCCCCAAGTCCTTCTCCCTGTCAGATTTACCCAGTGGTTTCCCGTTCAGTGTGTAATGGTGATATTGATTCCCTCTTCCCATGTGTATAACCTTACATTTATCATTTGTTAAACCTCATCTGCCACCTTTCAGCCCAAGTTTCCAACTTATCCAGATCCATCTGTAGCAGAATACTATCTTCTCTTGTATTAACTGCTTTACATAGTTTTGTATCATCTGCAAATATCGATATTTTACTGTGTAAACCTTCTACCAGATCATTAATGAATATGTTGAAGAGAACAGGTCCCAATACCGACCCCTGCGGTACCCCACTGGTCACAGCGACCCAGTTAGAGACTATACCATTTATAACCACCCTCTGCTTTCTATCACTAAGCCAGTTACTAACCCATTTACACACAATTTCCCCCAGACCAAGCATTCTCATTTTGTGTACCAACCTCTTGTGCGGCACGGTATCAAACGCTTTGGAAAAATCGAGATATACCACGTCCAATGACTCACCGTGGTCCAGTCTATAGCTTACCTCTTCATAAAAACTGATTAGATTGGTTTGACAGGAGTGATTTCTCATAAACCCATGCTGATATGGAGTTAAACAGTTATTCTCATTGAGATAATCCAGAATAACATCCCTCAGAAACCCTTCAAATATTTTACCAACAATAGAGGTTAGACTTACTGGCCTATAATTTCCAGGTTCACTTTTAGAGCCCTTTTTGAATATTGGCACCACATTTGCTATGCGCCAATCCTGCGGAACAGACCCTGTCTCTATAGAGTCCCTAAAAATAAGAAATAATGGTTTATCTATTACATTACTTAGTTCCCTTAGTACTCGTGGGTGTATGCCATCCGGACCCGGAGATTTATCTATTTTGATCTTATTTAGCCGGTTTCGCACCTCTTCTTGGGTTAGATTGGTGACCCTTAATATAGGGTTTTCATTGTTTCTTGGGATTTCACCTAGCATTTCATTTTCCACCGTGAATACCGTGGAGAAGAAGGTGTTTAATATGTTAGCTTTTTCCTCGTCATCTACAACCATTCTTTCCTCACTATTTTTTAAGGGGCCTACATTTTCAGTTTTTATTCTTTTACTATTGATATAGTTGAAGAACAGTTTGGGATTAGTTTTACTCTCCTTAGCAATGTGCTTCTCTGTTTCCTTTTTGGCAGCTTTAATTAGTTTTTTTTTTATAAGATGTGGGGCTTTAGGATTAAAGAGACTTAAGTGTTCCAGTCAAGTGCGGAGCAGCAGAGTGTGGAGCGGCGTAGTGCAAAGTGCTCAGGGATATTCCAAAGACTGCACTATGAACATCCGCTGGTATGTGGATGAAAGCACAAACATAACAAAACTCCACCTAAACTTCCAATTAGTGGTATACCCGTGTCCACATGCCGTGAGTAGCGGCACCCCAACGACGTCATTTCGTCAATGCGTTTTCCATGGGGCACTGACAGAGGAAAAGGAGGGCTCCTTAAATGTAAAAAGCCTATGACTTATTGTAAGGGAATGCAGCTTTTTATTACACTCTTGCAGGTTTTTCGCTGCTCTTTATCGTAGCTTTAAATATACAATAAAAATTAAATTTTTTACATTTCTATCGTGATTTTCTCCGTGAACCTTAGAATTAAGGCTTTTGGGTTGTGGTGTTATGTTGTCTAGTGATGTGTGTGAATACGGCATCAAGACGAGTGTAAACTCCTGGATAAAATGTCTGGCATAACGAAGAATAAACGCGGAGTCATCACAACATCTCCCTGTTATATTACGTGTCCTGTACGGACGTCTCTGTTATATTACGTGTCCTGTACCGGCGTATGTTATATTACGTGTCCTGTACGGGCGTATGTTATATTACGTGTCCTGTACGGACGTCTCTGTGTTATATTTACGTGTCCTGTACGGACGTCTCTGTGTTATATTACGTGTCCTGTACGGACGTCTCTGTGTTATATTACGTGTCCTGTACGGATGTCTCTGTGGTATATTACGTGTCCTGTACGGACGTCTCTGTGTTATATTACGTGTCCTGTACGGATGTCTCTGTGGTATATTACGTGTCCTGTACGGATGTCTCTGTGGTATATTACGTGTCCTGTACGGACGTCTCTGTGTTATATTACGTGTCCTGTAAGGACGTCTCTGTGTTATATTACGTGTCCTGTAAGGACGTCTCTGTGTTATATTACGTGTCCTGTAAGGACGTCTCTGTGTTATATTACGTGTCCTGTAAGGACGTCTCTGTGTTATATTACGTGTCCTGTACGGACGTCTCTGTGTTATATTACGTGTCCTGTACGGATGTCTCTGTGGTATATTACGTGTCCTGTACGGACGTCTCTGTGTTATATTACGTGTCCTGTAAGGACGTCTCTGTGTTATATTACGTGTCCTGTATGGACGTCTCTGTGTTATATTACGTGTCCTGTACGGACGTCTCTGTGTTATATTACGTGTCCTGTAAGGACGTCTCTGTGTTATATTACGTGTCCTGTACGGACGTCTCCGTGTTATATTACGTGTCCTGTACGGACGTCTCCGTGTTATATTACGTGTCCTGTACGGACGTCTCTGTGTTATATTTACGTGTCCTGTACGGACGTCTCCGTGTTATATTACGTGTCCTGTACGGACTTCTCCGTGTTATATTACGTGTCCTGAACGGACGTCTCCCTGTTATATTACGTGTCCTGTACGGACGTCTCTGTGTTATATTACGTGTCCTGTACGGATGTCTCTGTGTTATATTACGTGTCCTGTAAGGACGTCTCTGTGTTATATTACGTGTCCTGTACGGACGTCTCTGTGTTATATTACGTGTCCTGTACGGATGTCTCTGTGGTATATTACGTGTCCTGTACGGATGTCTCTGTGTTATATTACGTGTCCTGTAAGGACGTCTCTGTGTTATATTACGTGTCCTGTACGGATGTCTCTGTGTTATATTACGTGTCCTGTAAGGACGTCTCTGTGTTATATTACGTGTCCTGTAAGGACGTCTCTGTGTTATATTACGTGTCCTGTACGGATGTCTCTGTGGTATATTACGTGTCCTGTACGGACGTCTCTGTGTTATATTACGTGTCCTGTAAGGACGTCTCTGTGTTATATTACGTGTCCTGTACGGACGTCTCCGTGTTATATTACGTGTCCTGTACGGACGTCTCCGTGTTATATTACGTGTCCTGTACGGACGTCTCCCTGTTATATTACGTGTCCTGTACGGACGTCTCCCTGTTATATTACGTGTCCTGTACGGACGTCTCCCTGTTATATTACGTGTCCTGTACGGATGTCTCTGTGTTATATTACGTGTCCTGTACGGACGTCTCCCTGTTATATTACGTGTCCTGTACGGACGTCTCTGTTATATTACGTGTCCTGTACGGACGTCTCTGTGTTATATTACGTGTCCTGTACGGACGTCTCTGTGTTATATTACGTGTCCTGTAAGGACGTCTCCGTGTTATATTACGTGTCCTGTACGGACGTCTCCGTGTTATATTACGTGTCCTGTACGGACGTCTCCGTGTTATATTACGTGTCCTGTACGGACGTCTCCGTGTTATATTACGTGTCCTGTACGGACGTCTCCGTGTTATATTACGTGTCCTGTACGGACGTCTCTGTGGTATATTACGTGTCCTGTACGGACGTCTCTGTGTTATATTACGTGTCCTGTAAGGACGTCTCTGTGTTATATTACGTGTCCTGTAAGGACGTCTCTGTGTTATATTACGTGTCCTGTAAGGACGTCTCTGTGTTATATTACGTGTCCTGTAAGGACGTCTCTGTGTTATATTACGTGTCCTGTAAGGACGTCTCTGTGTTATATTACGTGTCCTGTAAGGACGTCTCTGTGTTATATTACGTGTCCTGTACGGACGTCTCCGTGTTATATTACGTGTCCTGTACGGACGTCTCTGTGTTATATTACGTGTCCTGTACAGACGTCTCCGTGTTATATTACGTGTACTGTACGGACGTCTCTGTGGTATATTACGTGTCCTGTAAGGACGTCTGTGTTATATTACGTGTCCTGTACGGACGTCTCCGTGTTATATTACGTGTCCTGTACGGACGTCTCTGTGTTATATTACGTGTCCTGTACGGATGTCTCTGTGGTATATTACGTGTCCTGTACGGACGTCTCTGTGGTATATTACGTGTCCTGTACGGACGTCTCTGTGTTATATTACGTGTCCTGTAAGGACGTCTCCCTGTTATATTACGTGTCCTGTACGGACGTCTCTGTGGTATATTACGTGTCCTGTAAGGACGTCTCTGTGTTATATTACGTGTCCTGTACGGACGTCTCCGTGTTATATTACGTGTCCTGTACGGACGTCTCTGTGTTATATTACGTGTCCTGTACGGATGTCTCTGTGGTATATTACGTGTCCTGTACGGACGTCTCTGTGTTATATTATGTGTCCTGTACGGACGTCTCTGTGTTATATTACGTGTCCTGTACAGACGTTTCCGTGTTATATTACGTGTCCTGTACGGACGTCTCCCTGTTATATTACGTGTCCTGTACGGACGTCTCCCTGTTATATTACGTGTCCTGTACGGACGTCTCTGTGTTATATTACGTGTCCTGTACGGACGTCTCTGTGTTATATTACGTGTCCTGTAAGGACGTCTGTGTTATATTACGTGTCCTGTACGGATGTCTCTGTGGTATATTACGTGTCCTGTAAGGACGTCTCTGTGTTATATTACGTGTCCTGTACGGACGTCTCTGTGTTATATTATGTGTCCTGTACGGACGTCTCCCTGTTATATTACGTGTCCTGTACGGACGTCTCTGTGTTATATTACGTGTCCTGTACGGACGTCTCCGTGTTATATTACGTGTCCTGTACGGACGTCTCTGTATTATATTACGTGTCCTGTACGGACGTCTCTGTATTATATTACGTGTCCTGTAAGGACGTCTCTGTGTTATATTACGTGTCCTGTACGGACGTCTCTGTATTATATTACGTGTCCTGTACGGACGTCTCTGTGTTATATTACGTGTCCTGTAAGGACGTCTCCGTGTTATATTACGTGTCCTGTACGGACGTCTCTGTATTATATTACGTGTCCTGTATATCCTGTGATCTCTCATTTATTGTTTGTTATTAGCACATATTCCTGATGGAGCAGCAGCATTACCGGGAGGAAGGGATCATGGAGGACGCCGTGGTCTTCACCAATAACCAGCTAGTCCTGGTATGTGCGTATCAAGCATGTGGGGAGTCCTGGATTTGGGGGATCCGTGGTCGTTATGATGCCACGTATGTTGCAGCAACCGCTCTGCAGAGGTGGAGTCTGTGCTGTTCCCTGCTCCTCCCTTTTGGGTGGAGTCTGTGCTGTTCCCGACTCCTCCCTTTTGGGCGGGGTAGGCATGGTGTTGGGGGTTCTTTATCTGGGACATGGTGGTGTAGCTTCTAGTTTTGGGTTGGGTAAGGTTCATGCTGCGCTTCCCTCCTCCATCTCTAGGATCTGTTTTTGGCACGGCCCTGGGGCGTCCTCTCCATCCTGGACGAGCAGACGGCATTTCCGCAGGTGAGTCATCACAGTGGAGGGTCTGTCCTGTCCTCCATCTGATTCTGCATGCCTGATAGTACTATTCTTATATATGTATGTATGTGTATATATGTATATGTATATATATATATATATATAGCTGCTAACAATCACAGATTGCCTTGTCTTCCATCATGCATTATTCCAGCTGCAGTCAATCACTCTGGGCGTGGTTTAGTGGTCACATGATGATGCGATTACATTTTGCTGATGATGTCATTGTGGGATGTGACTCATTGGTGTAATGCGCTTGTTTTCAGGCGTCTGATGAGACATTTGTGGAGAAGCTCAGTGCTGGATGTCGGACCAACCCGCACTTTGAGCGAACACGAGGAAAAGATCCGGGATTCACGGTCAATCACTACGCCGGGAAGGTGAGGAACACGATCACGGCTCTGTATCATTTGCACCAGAAACTCTGATTCTTCAGGCTCCGCCCCTATTATGGTGCCTCACCTCTAGAACCCGCCTCCTGATAGCCCCACCCGATGGTGGCTCCACCCCTTTCTGAAGCCTCAGACAATGGTCTGTTTGTATTTTCTGATGCTCTTCCCCCTCAGGTCCGGTACACGGCAGTCGGATTCTTGGAGAAGAACAGGGACACCATTCCCATGAACATCCAGAACCTGTTGATAAACAGCGCCACCTCCCTGCTGAGCCTGCTCTTCTCAGGTGGGTAGTCGCCCTCTAATGGCCCCACCCCCACTATAATAAAAAACAGTAAGCCGAGTATTTCTAACTGTTTCCTCAGCCAACATCTCCCGGACAGGAACTCTGATGCCCGTACACCGGGAGAAGGTAAGTGACCGCACACAATTGCCCCACTGTTGTGTCCCGGCTCCTCCCTGTGCCCTCGTGTCCCGGATCCTCCCTGTGCCCTTGTGCCCCGCTCCTCCATGTGGCCTCATGCTTTGCTCCTCCCTGTGCCCTCGTGCCCTGCTCCTCCCTGTCTTCAGCTCCTCCCGGGGCCCTCGTGCCCGGCTACTCCATGTTGCCTCGTGCTTCGCTCCTCCCTGTGCCCTTGTGCCCCGCTCCTCCCTGTCTTTGGCTCCTCCCTGTGGCCTTGTGCCTTGCTCCTCCCTGTGTCCTTGTGCCCCGCACCTCCCTGTCTTCGGCTCATCTGGGGGCCCTCATGCCCCACTCCTCCCTGCCTTCGGCTCCTCCCGGGTCCCTCGCGCCCCGCTCCTTCCTGTGTACTCGTGCTTCACTCCTTCCTGTGGCTTCGTGCTTCGCTCCTCCCTGTGCCCTCGTGCCCCGCTCCTCCCTGTCTTTGGCTCCTCCCTGTGGCCTCGTGCTTCGCTCCTCCCTGTGCCCTGGTGTCCCACACCTCCCTGTCTTCGGCTCATCTGGGGGCACTCATGCCCCACTCCTCCCTGTCTTCGGCTCCTCCCGGGTCCCTCGTGCCCTGCTCCTTCCTGTGTACTGGTGCTTCACTCCTTCCTGTGGCCTCGTGCTTCGCTCCTCCCTGTGCCCTCGTGTCCTGCTCCTCCATGTGCCCTCGGGCCCTCTCCCTGTCTTTGGCTCCTCCCTGTATCATCTTGCCCAGCTCTTCCCTGTCTAAGACTCCTCCCTGTGCCCTTGTGCCCCACTTCTCCCGGGGCCCTCGTGCCCCGCTCCTTCATGTGGCCTTGTGCTTCGCTCCTCCCTGTGCCCTCGTGTACTGCTTTTCCCTGTCTTTGGCTCCTCCCGGGGACCTCGTTCCCCACTTCTCAATGTGGCCTCGTGGTTCGCTTCTCCATATGGCCTCGTGCTTCGCTCCTTCCTGAGCCCTCATGCCCCGCTCCTCCCTGTGCTCTCGTGCCCAGCTCCTTCCGTTGCCCTCATGCCCGACTCCTCCATGTATTCTGCTACTCCGGGGCCCTCATGCCCCACTCCTCCCTGTCTTTGGCTCCTCCCTATGCCCTCGTGCCCGGCTTCTCCTTGGGCCCTTATGCACACTTTTCTTGTAAGGTGTGTGTGAAAGAGAATACTTGGAGAGATCCCACCGCTGCCACAAGTTTTTCACGGATCCAGCAGAGGCGATCACATTGGTACCAGTTGTTACGGACAACATATTTTGCTGCCCTAACTACTTAGATAAATTGCCCCATCCCTCCTTGAGTCATTTGATAATTATTATGAGGGTATATTCACACAGTCCTTTTTTGTGCACATGGTGCACATCCTGATCATTGTGTCGTCCGTATATGAGGTTCATACAGCGAGCTATGTCAAAAAATGGTTTGCCATAACTCTGAGAAAAGAGGAGTGCATTTCCCCAACTCAGCCCACTCAGTGATGTAACATAGTAACATAGTAACATAGTTAGTAAGGCCGAAAAAAGACATTTGTCCATCCAGTTCAGCCTATATTCCATCATAATAAATCCCCAGATCTACGCCCTTCTACAGAACCTAATAATTGTATGATACAATATTGTTCTGCTCCAGGAAGACATCCAGGCCTCTCTTGAACCCCTCGACTGAGTTCGCCATCACCACCTCCTCAGGCAAGCAATTCCAGATTCTCACTGCCCTAACAGTAAAGAATCCTCTTCTATGTTGGTGGAAAAACCTTCTCTCCTCCAGACGCAAAGAATGCCCCCTTGTGCCCGTCACCTTCCTTGGTATAAACAGATCCTCAGCGAGATATTTGTATTGTCCCCTTATATACTTATACATGGTTATTAGATCGCCCGTCAGTCGTCTTTTTTCTAGACTAAATAATCCTAATTTCGCTAATCTATCTGGGTATTGTAGTTCTCCCATCCCCTTTATTAATTTTGTTGCCCTCCTTTGTACTCTCTCTAGTTCCATTATATCCTTCCTGAGCACCGGTGCCCAAAACTGGACACAGTACTCCATGTGCGGTCTAACTAGGGATTTGTACAGAGGCAGTATAATGCTCTCATCATGTGTATCCAGACCTCTTTTAATGCACCCCATGATCCTGTTTGCCTTGGCAGCTGCTGCCTGGCACTGGCTGCTCCAGGTAAGTTTATCATTAACTAGGATCCCCAAGTCCTTCTCCCTGTCAGATTTACCCAGTGGTTTCCCGTTCAGTGTGTAATGGTGATATTGATTCCTTCTTCCCATGTGTATAACCTTACATTTATCATTGTTAAACCTCATCTGCCACCTTTCAGCCCAAGTTTCCAACTTATCCAGATCCATCTGTAGCAGAATACTATCTTCTCTTGTATTAACTGCTTTACATAGTTTTGTATCATCTGCAAATATCGATATTTTACTGTGTAAACCTTCTACCAGATCATTAATGAATATGTTGAAGAGAACAGGTCCCAATACTGACCCCTGAGGTACCCCACTGGTCACAGCGACCCAGTTAGAGACTATACCATTTATAACCACCCTCTGCTTTCTATCACTAAGCCAGTTACTAACCCATTTACACACATTTTCCCCCAGACCAAGCATTCTCATTTTGTGTACCAACCTCTTGTGCGGCACGGTATCAAACGCTTTGGAAAAATCGAGATATACCACGTCCAATGACTCACCGTGGTCCAGTCTATAGCTTACCTCTTCATAAAAACTGATTAGATTGGTTTGACAGGAGCGATTTCTCATAAACCCATGCTGATATGGAGTTAAACAGTTATTCTCATTGAGATAATCCAGAATAACATCCCTCAGAAACCCTTCAAATATTTTACCAACAATAGAGGTTAGACTTACTGGCCTATAATTTCCAGGTTCACTTTTAGAGCCCTTTTTGAATATTGGCACCACATTTGCTATGCGCCAGTCCTGCGGAACAGACCCTGTCGCTATAGAGTCACTAAAAATAAGAAATAATGGTTTATCTATTACATTACTTAGTTCTCTTAGTACTCGTGGGTGTATGCCATCCGGACCCGGAGATTTATCTATTTTAATCTTATTTAGCCGGTTTCGCACCTCTTCTTGGGTTAGATTGGTGACCCTTAATATAGGGTTTTCATTGTTTCTTGGGATTTCACCTAGCATTTCATTTTCCACCGTGAATACCGTGGAGAAGAAGGTGTTTAATATGTTAGCTTTTTCCTCGTCATCTACAACCATTCTTTCCTCACTATTTTTTAAGGGGCCTACATTTTCAGTTTTTATTCTTTTACTATTGATATAGTTGAAGAACAACTATATCACAACAAGATGTGACGACGAGAGGGCATATCTTAACCCTGCTGAGTTGTGTGAGGATAATGTATAATATAAGTGTGATGATAATGTATGTCACGATATTGTAAAAACCATAGCTGAGGGATTTTTGCACTTCTGACCATGGTCCTGAAAGCACCTGGCAGCTGAAAACCCCCTCTCTTCCCCCCCTCTTCCCCCGAATACAACAAGCCAGCCCTATGGCAGACACTGGGTAACTTGAAGCTTGTGTGTGAGCAGGGTGTGGCTTTAAACTGCAGGTGACCAATCCTGCAAAGCCACCTGTTGTCCCTACCTTCTCAGTCAGGAATTTCTTTTGTCTCCAGGGTCTGAGAACTTAAATATCTCTCACCTCAGTGAATATAATTAGCCAGCCCTTTAGTGGTGTCACAAGGCTGGAGTTTATAAGTCTCTACACTTGACCCAGCCTTTAGTCAAAGTTTTTGTCTGAGGAGCTGTACGATGCACTGGGACATCTGGGCTCTGCCTGCCAGCATGGTTTTGCCTGACATGATCTGAGAACATGTGAGTTTTACCTTTCCTTTTTAATCCATGTTTTTTTTTATAATTGCCTTGTACATATTTTCAATTGTCTCTGATTGTAACATCCTTGTAATATTTTGATAAAACACTGCCTAATCTTTCGGAGTAAAATATTCAAATTACTAGTTTTTGTTCTTCCTGCTCTAAAACGTACCCTGAAGTCTTCTGAAGGGAATTACGCTACTGTTTTGGGTTAGCTTCCGACCCATTTAATCGAAGCTGGTGGCAGCATACCGTGTTCTGTGCCTTTGGGAGTCGTTGTAGCGACTGCTGCATTGTTAATTATTGTTCCTGCCTGAGTGGGAGTAGTTCTATCGCCTCGCTGCAGCGTGCCCATTAGCCAGTACATAGCAGGCAGCCTTTCTGGCGACTAATTACCCTAGGTGCAGTATGTAATCTGACCTGAGGGTAAGGGGGGCGCCAGAGAGCTGCAAGTTTTCAAGCGGAACTGTAAAGCGGGATATACATAAATCCCTGCAGTTCGTGGGATAACTAAAATAAGCCCCTGCTGTAAACTGACACGGTCAGCCAGGAGATGAAATGATCTGAACGCTATGTAAGTATTTTTTCAACTTTAATCCCATTTTATTTGTTATGGTATTGTACATACAATTTTTCTACTTTTATAATATCTTTTTATACTTCTGTAAACACTGCCTACTTTTTTTGGAGTAAAATTTATAAAATTACTAGCTTCTCTCTTTTTGCTCTATAACAAACGGTCACGTCTTCTGAGGTGAATTACGCTACTAATTTGGGTTGGCTTCGGACCCTTTACTACGTAAGAAATCTGAGCTGTGGCAGTGGATTTGTCCTGTGCGTTTGGGAAGCTTTGTAGCGACGGCGGAGTTGATGATTATTGTTCCTGCCTGAGTGGGAGTAGTTATATCGCCCTCTGTTATGACCTGGTGGTTAGGAGCACCCGAAATGACCTGATGGTTAATCCGATACAGGACAAGCTCTGGGAAGTGGGAACTCTGCTGACCGCAATCCCTAATCCTATCACACACACTAGAAATAGCCGTGGAGCGTACCTGACATGGCCTAGACGCCTCGTCACAGCCTAAGCCCTAGAGATAGAAAATAAAGCCTACCTTGCCTCAGAGAAATTTCCCCAAAGGAAAAGGCAGCCCCCCACAAATATTAACTGTGAGTAAAGATGAAAGTCACAAACACAGAAATGAAACAGGTTTTAGCAAAGGGAGGCCAGACTAACTAAATAGACAGAGGATAGGAAAGGTATCTTTGCGGTCAGCACAAAAACTACAAAAGACCACGCAGAGTGTGCAAAAAGACCCCCGCACCGACTCACGGTGCGGAGGTGCCACTCTGCATCCCAAAGCTTCCAGCTAGCAAGACAAAATCATGAAAGCAAGCTGGACAAGGAAACAATGAGCAGAAAATAACAATCGGGGACTTAGCTTCTTGCAGGAAGAGACAGGTCACCAGAAAGATCCAAGAGCGAACTGAACCAGTACAGGAACATTGACAGCTGGCATGGAGTAACGATCTGAGTGGAGTTAAATAGAGAAGCCAGCCTAAGAATAACCTAGGTCACCTGTGGAAGGAACCTCAGAACCAGCAACTCCACTCACAGCCACCAGAGGGAGTCCATGGACAGAACTCGCCGAAGTACCATTCATGACCACAGGAGGGAGTTCGATAACAGAATTCACAACAGTACCCCCCCCCCCTTGAGGAGGGGTCACCGAACCCTCACCAGAACCCCCAGGCCGATCAGGACGAGCCAAATGAAAGGCACGAACCAGATCGGCAGCATGAACATCAGAGGCAACAACCCAGGAATTATCTTCCTGACCATAACCCTTCTGTTATGTTTGCTAATGACAGGTGTTATGAAGGCAATCCAGAAACACAGTGTGCTTAGCGATCAGAGCGCACACAGTGATCTGACAAATACCCAAAAATACAAGAACGAGCTCTGAGACGTGGAAACTCTGTAGACTGCACACCTGATCCTATCCTAAACACAACTAAAAGCGGCTGTGGATTGCGCCTAACAACTACCTAGGCAACTCGGCACAGCCTAAGAAACTAGCTAGCCTGAAGATAGAAAAATAGGCCTGACTTGCCTCAGAGAAATTCCCCAAAGGAAAAGGCAGCCCCCCACATATAATGACTGTGAGTAAGATGAAAAGACAAAACGTAGGGATGAAATAGATTCAGCAAAGTGGGGCCCGATATTCTAGGACAGAGCGAGGACAGTAAAGCGAACTTTGCAGTCTACAAAAAACCCTAAAGCAAAACCACGCAAAGGGGGCAAAAAAAACCCACCGTGCCGAACTAACGGCACGGCGGTACACCCTTTGCGTCTCAGAGCTTCCAGCAAAACAAAAGACAAGCTGGACAGAAAAAAAGCAACAAAAAAGCAAAAAGCACTTAGCTATACAGAGCAGCAGGTCACAGGAACAATCAGGAGAAGCTCAGATCCAACACTGAAACATTGACAAGGAGCAAGGATAGCAGCATCAGGCGGAGTTAAGTAATGAAGCAGTTAACGAGCTCACCAGAACACCTGAGGGAGGAAGCTCAGAAGCTGCAGTACCACTTGTGACCACAGGAGTGAATTCAGCCACAGAATTCACAACACCCTTCCACTTGACCAGGTACTGGAGTTTCCGTCTCGAAATGCGAGAATCCAAAATCTTCTCCACCACATACTCCAACTCCCCCTCGACCAACACCGGGGCAGGAGGGTCAACGGAGGGAACCATAGGCGCCACATATCTCCGCAACAACGACCTATGGAACACATTATGGATGGCAAAAGAAGCTGGAAGGGCCAAACGAAATGACACAGGATTGAGAACTTCAGAAATCTTATAAGGGCCAATGAAACGAGGCTTAAATTTAGGAGAGGAAATTTTCATAGGAACATAACGAGACGACAACCAAACCAAATCCCCAGCACGAAGTCTGGGACCAACACAGCGACGGCGGTTAGCAAAACACTGAGCCTTCTCCTGGGACAATGTCAAATTGTCCACTACGTGAGTCCAAGTTTGCTGCAACCTGTCCACCACAGAATCTACACCAGGACAGTCCGAAGGCTCAACCTGCCCTGAAGAAAAAACGAGGATGGAAACCAGAATTGCCAAAAATAGGCGAAACCAAAGTAGCCGAGCTGGCCCGATTATTAAGGGTGAACTCAGCCAAAGGCAAGAAGGACACCCAATCATCCTGATCAGCAGAAACAAAACATCTCAGATATGTTTCCAAAGTCTGATTGGTTCGTTCGGTTTGGCCATTTGTCTGAGGATGGAAGGCCGAAGAAAAAGACCAATCAATGCCCATCTTAGCACAAAAGGACCGCCAAAACCTTGAAACAAACTGGGAACCTCTGTCCGAGACGATGTTCTCCGGAATGCCATGCAAACGAACCACATGCTGGAAAAACAATGGCACCAAATCGGAGGAGGAAGGCAACTTAGACAAGGGTACCAAATGGACCATCTTAGAGAAGCGATCACAAACCACCCAGATGACCGACATCCTTTGAGAGACAGGGAGATCTGAAATAAAATCCATGGAAATATGCGTCCAGGGCCTCTTCGGGACCGGCAAGGGCAAAAGCAACCCACTGGCACGAGAACAGCAGGGCTTAGCCCGAGCACAAATCCCACAGGACTGCACAAAAGAACGCACATCCCGTGACAAGGAAGGCCACCAAAAGGATCTAGCCACAAAATCTCTGGTACCAAAGATTCCAGGATGACCAGCTAACACCGAACAATGAACCTCAGAGATAACTCTACTAGTCCATCTATCAGGGACAAACAGTTTCTCCGCTGGACAACGGTCCGGTCTATCAACCTGAAACTTCTGCAGCACCCGCCACAAATCAGGGGAGATGGCAGACAAAATTACCCCCTCTTTGAGAATACCAGCCGGCTCAGGAACATCCGGAGAGTCAGGCACAAAGCTGATTGAAAGAGCATCAGCCTTCACATTCTTAGAGTCCGGAAGGTATGAAACCACAAAATCAAAACGGGAGAAAAACCGCGACCATCGAGCCTGTCTAGGATTCAACCGTTTGGCAGACTCGAGATAAGTCAAATTCTTGTGATCCGTCAAGACCACCACGCGATGCTTGGCTCCTTCAAGCCAATGTCGCCACTCCTCGAATGCCCACTTCATAGCCAACAACTCTCGATTGCCAACATCATAATTGCGCTCAGCAGGCGAGAACTTTCTAGAAAAGAAAGCACATGGTTTCATCACTGAGCAATCAGAACTTCTTTGAGACAAAACAGCCCCTGCTCCAATCTCAGATGCATCAACCTCGACCTGAAACGGGAGCGAAACATCTGGCTGACACAACACAGGGGCAGTAGAAAAACGACGCTTCAACTCCTGAAAGGCCTCAACGGCCGCAGATGACCAATTGACCACATCAGCACCTTTCTTGGTCAAATCAGTCAACGGTTTAACAACACTAGAAAAATTAGCAATGAAGCGACGGTAAAAATTAGCAAAGCCCAGGAACTTCTGCAGGCTCTTCACAGATGTAGGCTGAGTCCAATCATAAATGGCCTGAACTTTAACAGGGTCCATCTCGATAATAATATAATAATAATAATAATTTTTATTTATATAGCGCCAACATATTCCGCAGCGCTTTACAAATTATAGAGGGGACTTGTACAGACAATAGACATTACAGCATAACAGAAATACAGTTCAAAACAGATACCAGGAGGAATGAGGGCCCTGCTCGCAAGCTTACAAACTATGAGGAAAAGGGGAGACACGAGAGGTGGATGGTAACAATTGCTTTAGTTATTCGGACCGGCCATAGTGTAAGGCTCGGGTGTTCATGTAAAGCTGCATGAACCAGTTAACTGCCTAAGTATGTAGCAGTACAGACACAGAGGGCTATTAACTGCATAAAGTGTATGAGAACATGATGCGAGGAACCTGATTGTTTTTTTTTTTTCTTTTATAAATAGGCCACACAGGGATCGTTAGGTTAATGCATTGAGGCGGTAGGCCAGTCTGAACAAATTAGTTTTTAGGGTACGCTTAAAACTGTGGGGATTGGGGATTAATCGTATTAACCTAGGTAGTGCATTCCAAAGAATCGGCGCAGCACGTGTGAAGTCTTGGAGACGGGAGTGGGAGGTTCTGATTATTGAGGATGCTAACCTGAGGTCATTAGTGGAGCAGAGGGCACGGGTAGGGTGGTAGACTGATACCAGGGAGGAGATGTAGGGTGGTGCTGAGCCATGGAAGCTTTGTGGATGAGGGTAGTAGTTTTGTACTGGATTCTGGAGTGGATGGTAGCCAGTGTAATGACTGGCACAGGGTAGAGGCATCGGTGTAACGGTTGGTGAGGAATATGATCCTGGCTGCAGCATTCAGGACAGATTGGAGCGGGGAGAGTTTTGCAAGAGGGAGGCCGATTAGTAGAGAGTTACAATAGTCCAGACGAGAATGAATAAGTGAAACAGTCAGTTTTTGCAGAGTCGAAAGTAAGAAAAGGGCGAATTCTAGAAATGTTTTTGAGATGCAGGTAAGAAGAGCGAGCCAGTGATCGGATGTGGGGGGTGAATGAAAGGTCAGAATCAAGGATGACCCCAAGGCAGCGGGCATGTTGCTTTGGAGTAATGGTGGAACCGCACATGGAGATGGCAATGTCAGGCAAAGGTAGGTTAGTAGAGGGAGAGAACACGAGGAGTTCAGTTTTTGACAGGTTAAGTTTCAGATAGAGGGAGAACATGATGTTAGAGACAGCGGTAAGACAATCACTGGTGTTTTCTAAAAAGGTCGGTGTGCTATCAGGAGAAGAAGTGTATAATTGGGTGTCGTCAGCATAGAGATGGTACTGGAAACCAAATCTACTGATTGTCCAATAGGGGCAATATACAACGAGAAGAGGAGGGGGCCTAGGACTGATCCTTGAGGAACCCCAACAGTAAGGGGAAGGTGAGAGGAGGAGGAACCAGAAAAACATACAGTGAAGGATCGGTCAGAGAGATAGGAGGAGAACCAGGAGAGAACGGTGTCCTTGAGGCCGATGGAGCGGAGCATAGTGAGGAGGAGCTGATGATCCACAGTATCGAATGCTGCGGAGACATCCAAGAGAATTAGCATGGAGTAGTGACCATTAGATTTACCTGTTAGTAGGTCATTAGAGACTTTAGTGAGGGCAGTTTCAGTAGAGTGTAAAGAGCGGAAGCCAGATTGAAGAGGGTCGAGAAGAGAGTTATCTGAGAGATAGCGGGTAAGACGGGAGTGGACCAGGCGTTCGAGGAGTTTAGAGATGAAGGGAAGATTAGAGACAGGTCTATAATTAGCGGCACAGTTTTGATCGAGGGATGGTTTTTTAAGTAATGGATGTATGATGGCATGCTTAAATGAGGAGGGAAAAATACCGGAAGTGAGGGAAAGGTTGAATATTTTTGTTAGGTGAGAGGTGACAGCCGGGGAAAGGGACTGGAGGAGAAGGGGAAAAAATGAAACCCAAAAATGAAACCTTCTGAACCCCAAAGAGACATTTAGACCCCTTCACAAACAAGGAATTCGCACGAAGGACCTGGAACACCATTCTGACCTGCTTCACATGAGACTCCCAATCATCCGAAAAGACCAAAATATCATCCAAATAAACAATCATGAATCTATCCAGGTACTTTCGGAAGATGTCATGCATAAAGGACTAAAACACAGATGGAGCATTAGAAAGCCCGAATGGCATCACTCAAAATGGCCCTCGGGCGTATTAAATGCTGTTTTCCATTCATCGCCCTGTTTAATACGCACAAGATTATACGCCCCTCGGAGATCTATCTTGGTGAACCAACTAGCCCCCTTAATCCGAGCAAACAAATCAGACAGTAGCGGCAAAGGGTACTGAAATTTGACCGTGATCTTATTAAGAAGGCGGTAATCAATACAAGGTCTCAAAGAACCATCCTTCTTGGCCACAAAAAAGAACCCTGCTCCCAACGGTGATGACGACGGGCGAATATGCCCTTTCTCCAAGGACTCCTTTATATAACTCCGCATAGCGGTGTGTTCTGGCACAGATAAATAAAACAGACGGCCCTTAGGAAACTTACTACCAGGAATCAAATCAATAGCACAATCACAATCCCTATGAGGAGGTAGGGCACCGGATTTGGGCTCATCAAATACATCCCGGTAATCCGACAAAAACTCAGGGACTTCAGAAGGAGTGGAAGACGAAATTGACAGCAATGGAACATCATCATGTACCCCTTGACAACCCCAGCTGGACACAGACATTGATTTCCAATCCAATACTGGGTTGTGGACCTGTAGCCATGGCAACCCCAAAACGACCACATCATGCAGATTATGCAACACCAAAAAGCGAATATCCTCCTGATGTGCAGGAGCCATGCACATGGTCAATGGAGTCCAGTACTGAGGCTTATTCTTGGCCAAAGGCGTAGCATCAATTCCTCTCAATAGAATAGGATACTGCAAGGGCTCCAAGAAAAAACCACAGCGCCTGGCAAACTCCAAGTCCATCAAATTCAGGGCAGCGCCTGAATCCACAAATGCCATAACAGAATAGGACGACAAAGAGCAAATCAGAGTAACAGACAAAAGAAATTTAGACTGTACAGTACCAATGGTGGCAGACCTAGCGAACCGCTTAGTGCGCTTAGGACAATTGGAAATAGCATGAGTGGAGTCACCACAGTAAAAACACAGCCCATTCTGACGTCTGTGTTCCTGCCGTTCAGCTCTGGTCACAGTCCTATCGCATTGCATGGGCTCAGGCCTATGCTCAGAGAGTACCGCCAAATGGTGCACAGCTTTGCGCTCACGCAAACGCCGATCGATCTGAATGGCCAAGGACATAGACTCATTCAGACCAGCAGGTGTGGGAAATCCCACCATAGTATCCTTAAGGGTTTCCGAAAGACCCTTTCTGAAAATTGCCGCCAGGGCACACTCATTCCACTGAGTAAGCACAGACCACTTTCTAAACTTCTGACAATACACCTCCGCTTCATCCTGACCCTGACACAAAGCCAGCAAGATTTTCTCTGCCTGATCCACTGAATTTGGTTCATCATAAAGCAATCCAAGCGCTAGAAAAAACGCATCAACATCACGCAATGCAGGATCTCCTGGCGCAAAGGAAAATGCCCAGTCTTGAGGGTCACCACGCAAGAAAGAAATAATAATTTTCACTTGTTGAACGGGATCACCAGAGGAGCGGGGTTTCAAAGCAAGAAACAGTTTACAATTATTTTTGAAATTCAGAAACCTAGATCTATCCCCAGAAAACAAATCCGGAATAGGAATTCTAGGTTCTAACATCGGATTCCGAACTACAAAATCTTGAATGCTTTGTACCCTTGCAGTGAGATGATCCACACAAGAGGACAGACCTTGAATGTCCATATTTACACCTGTGTCCTGAACCACCCAGAGATTAAGGGGAAAAGAAAGACAAAACACACTGCAGAGAAAAAAAAATGGTCTCAGAACTTCTCTTATCCCTCTATTGAGATGCATTAATACTTTGGGCCAGCTGTACTGTTATGACCTGGTGGATAGGAGCACCCGAAATGACCTGATGGTTAAACCGATACAGGACAAGCTCTGGGAAGTGGGAACTCTGCTGACCGCAATCCCTAATCCTATCACACACACTAGAAATAGCCGTGGAGCGTACCTGACATGGCCTAGACGCCTCGTCACAGCCTAAGAACTAGCTAGCCCTAGAGATAGAAAATAAAGCCTACCTTGCCTCAGAGAAATTTCCCCAAAGGAAAAGGCAGCCCCCCACAAATATTAACTGTGAGTAAAGATGAAAGTCACAAACACAGAAATGAAACAGGTTTTAGCAAAGGAGGCCAGACTTACTAAATAGACAGAGGATAGGAAAGGTATCTTTGTGGTCAGCACAAAAACTACAAAAGACCACGCAGAGTGTGCAAAAAGATCCCGCACCGACTCACGGTGCGGAGGTGCCACTCTGCATCCCAGAGCTTCCAGCTAGCAAGACAAAATCATGAAAGCAAGCTGGACAAGGAAACAATGAGCAGAAAATAACAATCGGGGACTTAGCTTCTTGCAGGAAGAGACAGGTCACCAGAAAGATCCAAGAGCGAACTGAACCAGTACAGGAACATTGACAGCTGGCATGGAGTAACGATCTGAGTGGAGTTAAATAGAGAAGCCAGCCTAAGAATAACCTAGGTCACCTGTGGAAGGAACCTCAGAACCAGCAACTCCACTCACAGCCACCAGAGGGAGTCCATGGACAGAACTCGCCGAAGTACCATTCATGACCACAGGAGGAAGTTCGATAACAGAATTCACAACAGCCCTCGCTGCAGCGTGCCCATTAGCCAGTACAAAGTAAGACAGCCTTTCTGGCAACTGATTATACTTGGTACTGTACGTTGACTGACCTGAGGGTAAGGGGGGGGTGTGCCAGAGAGCTGCAAGTTCCGAACCAGAACTGTGAAGTGGGATATAGATAAATCCTCTTCAGAAAGAACCAGGGGCAACCAAACAGCCCCGGTTCATGACAAATTGGTGTGAGTGGTGGGGAAGATAAAGGTATCCTCTCCGGGAATCTTCACACGGATATGCTCTACAAGTACAGTATACAGTGCCCAGCGTAGGGGATATGCTCCACAAGTACAGTGTATACAGTGCCCAGCGTAGGGGATATGCTCTACCAGTACATTGTATACAGTCCCCATCGTAGGGGATATGCTCTGCAATTACAGTATACAGTGCCCAACGTATGGGAATATGCTCTACAAGTACAGTATACAGTCCCTAGTCTAGAGTATATGCTCTACAATTGCAGTATATAGTGCCCAGCGTAGGGGATATGCTCTACAAGTACAGTGCCTAGTGTATGGGATATGCTCTACAGTACAGTACACAGTGCCTAGCGTAGTGGATATGCTCTACAGTACAGTATACAGTGCCTAGCGTAGTGGATATGCTCTACAGTACAATATACAGTGCCTAGCGTAGGGGGATATGCTCTACAGTACAGTATACAGTGCCTAGCGTAGCAGATATGCTCTACAGTACAGTATGGTGCCCAGCATAGGGGATATGCTGTATAGTACAGTATACAGTGCCTAGTGTAGCGGATATGCTACCACACATCCAAGCTCTTTCCACCTCCTGTCGCTTCCAGCTCAAAAATATCTCCAGAATCCGTCCTTTCCTCAACCGTCAATCTACTAAAATGTTCGTGTATGCCCTCATCCTCTCCCGCCTGGACTACTGCAACATCCTCCTCTGTGGCCTCCCTGCTAACACCCTTGAACCTCTCCAGTCCATCCTTAACTCTGCTGCCTGACTAATTCATCTCTCTCCTCACTACTCCTCCGCTTTCCCCCTCTGCAAATCTCTTCACTGGCCCCTATTCCCTCAGCGTATCCAGTTCAAATTACTAATACTGACCTACAAAGCCATCCACAACCTGTCTCCTCCATATATCTCTGAACTAATCTCCCGATATCTTCCCTCACGCAATCTCCGGTCCTCCCAAGACCTCCTACTCTCCTCCACACTTATTCGCTCCTCACCCAACAACCTTCAACACTTCTCCCGAATATCCCCCATACTCTGGAACTCTCTGCCCCAACACGTCCGACTATCAACCACATTCGGATCCTTCAGACGGAATCTGAAAACCCATCTCTTCAGGAAAGCCTACAGCCTGCACTGACCCCGCTGCCTCCTCACCACTACCGAAGCTACCGCCTCACCAACACCGGAGCTACCGCCTCACCAACACCGGAGCTACCGCCTCACCAACACCGGAGCTCCTGCAACCCTCAACCTACTGTCTCCTTCCCCATAATCCTGTAGAATGTAAGCCCGCAAGCGCAGGGTCCTCGCCCCTCTGCATCAGTCTGTCATAGTTTACTGTAAGTGATATCTGTAACCTGTAAGTAACCCCTTCTCATGTACAGCACCATGGAAAGAATGGTCATATATAAATAATAATAATAATATGCTCTACAGTATAATGCCCAGCGTAGGGAATATGCTCTGCAGTACAGTATACAGTGCCTAGTGTAGGGGATATGCTCTGCAGTACAGTATATAGTGCCCAGTGTAGGGGATATGCTCTACAAGTACAGTATACAGTACCTAGTGTAGGGGATATGCTCTGCAGTACAGTATACAGTGCCCAGTGTAGGGGATATGCTCTGCAGTACAGTATACAGTGCCCAGTGTAGGGGATATGCTCTGCAGTACAGTATACAGTGCCCAGCGTAGGGGATATGCTCTACAAGTACAGTATACAGTGCCTAGTGTAGGGGATATGCTATGCAGTACAGTATACAGTGCCCAGCATAGGGAATATGCTCTACAAGTACAGTATACAGTGCCCAGCGTAGGGAATATGCTCTACAAGTACAGTATACAGTGCCTAGTGTAGGGGATATGCTCTACAAGAACAGTATACAGTGCCCAGCGTAGGGGATATGCTCTACAAGTACAGTATACAGTGCCTAGTGTAGGGGATATGCTCTGCAGTACAGTATACAGTGCCCAGCGTAGGGGATATGCTCTACAAGTACAGTATACAGTGCCTAGTGTAGGGGATATGCTATGCAGTACAGTATACAGTGCCCAGCATAGGGAATATGCTCTACAAGTACAGTATACAGTGCCCAGCGTAGGGAATATGCTCTACAAGTACAGTATACAGTGCCTAGTGTAGGGGATATGCTCTACAAGAACAGTATACAGTGCCCAGCGTAGGGGATATGCTCTACAAGTACAGTATACAGTGCCCAGCGTAGGGGATATGCTCTACAAGTACAGTATACAGTGCCCAGCGTAGGGGATATGCTCTACAAGTACAGTATACAGTGCCCAGTGTAGGGAATATGCTCTGCAGTACAGTATACAGTGCCCAGCATAGGGAATATGCTCTACAAGTACAGTATACAGTGCCCAGCGTAGGGAATATGCTCTACAAGTACAGTATACAGTGCCCAGCGTAGGGGATATGCTCTACAAGTACAGTATACAGTGCCTAGTGTAGGGGATATGCTCTGCAGTACAGTATACAGTGCCCAGCGTAGGGAATATGCTCTACAAGTACAGTATACAGTACCTAGTGTAGGGGATATGCTCTGCAGTACAGTATACTGTGCCCAGTGTAGGGGATATGCTCTACAAGTACAGTATACAGTACCTAGTGTAGGGGATATGCTCGACAGTACAGTATCAAGTGCCTAGCGTAGGAGATATGCTTTACAGTACAGTATAGTGCCCAGTGTAGGGGATATGCTCTATAGTACAGTATACAGTGCCTAGTGTAGCGGATATGCTCTACAGTACAGTATGGTGCCCAGTGTAGGGGATATGCTCTACAGTACAGTATACAGTGCCTAGTGTAGCGGATATGCTCTACAGTACAGTATGGTGCCCAGTGTAGGGGATATGCTCTACAGTACAGTATACAGTGCCTAGTGTAGCGGATATGCTCTACAGTACAGTATACAGTGCCCAGCATAGGGGTCTGTTCCGCAGGACTGGCGCATAGCAAATGTGGTGCCAATATTCAAAAAGGGCTCTAAAAGTGAACCTGGAAATTATAGGCCAGTAAGTCTAACCTCTATTGTTGGTAAAATATTTGAAGGGTTTCTGAGGGATGTTATTCTGGATTATCTCAATGAGAATAACTGTTTAACTCCATATCAGCATGGGTTTATGAGAAATCGCTCCTGTCAAACCAATCTAATCAGTTTTTATGAAGAGGTAAGCTATAGACTGGACCACGGTGAGTCATTGGACGTGGTATATCTCGATTTTTCCAAAGCGTTTGATACCGTGCCGCACAAGAGGTTGGTACACAAAATGAGAATGCTTGGTCTGGGGGAAAATGTGTGTAAATGGGTTAGTAACTGGCTTAGTGATAGAAAGCAGAGGGTGGTTATAAATGGTATAGTCTCTAACTGGGTCGCTGTGACCAGTGGGGTACCGCAGGGGTCAGTATTGGGACCTGTTCTCTTCAACATATTCATTAATGATCTGGTAGAAGGTTTACACAGTAAAATATCGATATTTGCAGATGATACAAAACTATGTAAAGCAGTTAATACAAGAGAAGATAGTATTCTGCTACAGATGGATCTGGATAAGTTGGAAACTTGGGCTGAAAGGTGGCAGATGAGGTTTAACAATGATAAATGTAAGGTTATACACATGGGAAGAAGGAATCAATATCACCATTACACACTGAACGGGAAACCACTGGGTAAATCTGACAGGGAGAAGGACTTGGGGATCCTAGTTAATGATAAACTTACCTGGAGCAGCCAGTGCCAGGCAGCAGCTGCCAAGGCAAACAGGATCATGGGGTGCATTAAAAGAGGTCTGGATACACATGATGAGAGCATTATACTGCCTCTGTACAAATCCCTAGTTAGACCGCACATGGAGTACTGTGTCCAGTTTTGGGCACCGGTGCTCAGGAAGGATATAATGGAACTAGAGAGAGTACAAAGGAGGGCAACAAAATTAATAAAGGGGATGGGAGAACTACAATACCCAGATAGATTAGCGAAATTAGGATTATTTAGTCTAGAAAAAAGACGACTGAGGGGCGATCTAATAACCATGTATAAGTATATAAGGGGACAATACAAATATCTCGCTGAGGATCTGTTTATACCAAGGAAGGTGACGGGCACAAGGGGGCATTCTTTGCGTCTGGAGGAGAGAAGGTTTTTCCACCAACATAGAAGAGGATTCTTTACTGTTAGGGCAGTGAGAATCTGGAATTGCTTGCCTGAGGAGGTGGTGATGGCGAACTCAGTCGAGGGGTTCAAGAGAGGCCTGGATGTCTTCCTGGAGCAGAACAATATTGTATCATACAATTATTAGGTTCTGTAGAAGGACGTAGATCTGGGTATTTATTATGATGGAATATAGGCTGAACTGGATGGACAAATGTCTTTTTTTTCGGCCTTACTAACTATGTTACTATGTTACAGTACAGTATACAGTGCCCAGCGTAGGGGGATATGCTCTACCAGTAGGTACAGTATAGACGCCTTATGCTGTGTAATTTTGCTTTCCTCGGAGGGTGCAGATGTTGCCTTTTGCCTTATTTCAGCCCTGCGCCCCATTCCCTGCATGGAAAACTGACTTACCGGCATGTCCCCCCCTGCCCTCATTACCTGACAACCCACTCAATGACACCCTCCCTCACCTGCAGACCCACCGACTCCATTTCATACGGATCTTCTCAATGACCCACATTCCATTTTCAAACCCCTCATTGATACACCCCCCACCCCATTACCTGTGGACCTTCTCACTGATACACCCCCACCTCATTACCTGCAGACCCTCTCACTGATACACACCCCATTACCTGCGGACCCTCTCAGTGACTGTGTTTAGTTTCAGGCTCGGATCTCTCAGGATAAAGCTTCTGCTCGCAAGATGTCTGTCGGGGCGCAGTTTCAGGTATGGGGGTCTCCCGGATATGTGGGTGATATTTTGGGGGCAGTTCTGGGTATAGGGGTCTCCCGGGTATGTAGGTGATATTTTGCGGGCAGTTTGGAGTATGGACGTCGATAGTTGGGTGGTTCTGGGTTGGGTGATGTTATTTTGGGAGGGGATCTTCCCGGTTATGATTGCTTCCGTCCTGATTGGTTCTCTGACCACAGCGCTCGCTCACGGTCCTCATGGAGAAGATGTACGCCGCCAGTCCCCATTTCATCCGCTGCATAAAACCCAACAGTGAGAAGCAGCCTGGGGTCTTCCATCCTGAAGAGGTTATGAACCAGGTGAGGAGCTTTGTGGGGGTATGGACCCCCAGTAATGTGACAGGGTGGGACGTGGACCCCCATTTATGTGACAGGGTGGAGTGATGACCCCCAGTAAAGTGACAGGGTGGAGTGATGACCCCCAGTAAAGTGACAGTTACTGGGTGTGAACCCCCATTAATGTGGCAGGGTGGGGTGTGGATCTCCAGTAAAGTGACAGGGTGGGGTATGGACCCCCAGTAATGTGAAGATTTGATTCCAGCTGCGGTATAACGGTCTGATGGAGACGCTGCGGATCCGCAGGGACGGCTTCTCCTGGAGACCCTCCTTCCACGACTTTGTTGGGCAGTAAGTGACTTCTCTGGATGGGGATGGGAGACGTGGATGGATCCCACGGCCCAATGAGCGCGGTCATGTGATCAGAGGTCACTGTATGTATGCTATGCTTACGTGTTTGGCTCCAAGGGCGCAGTATATGTATGATTCGGTTACATGATCAGTTCCGAGAGCGCAGTATGTGTGACTTGTTTGACGCACTCGTGATCTGCTCCAATGTGACTTGTATGAGGACTGCGATCACATGATCGGCTCCAAGGGAATTTTGTGTGGATTGCAGTAAGTGTGTGAAGTGGTCATGTGATTGGCTACGAGGGAGCAGTATGTGGGTTGCGGGAGGTGTATGACGCGTTCACATGATCGGCTTAATGGGCATAGTATGTGGATTGTGGGATGTTTGTGTCGCTCATGTAATTGCCTCAGAGGGTGCGGTATCTGGGTCGTAGTACGTGGATGACTCGCTCATTTGATTGGCTCAGAGGATGCAGTATGTGGGTATAGTGAAATATGTATAGGTATATGTGTGACCAGCAGTAATTTAACATCTGTCATGAGACTGCAGGGGTCACAGTATGTTATCCTGAGAAAGCAGTCTGCTGTCTCCAATCTCGCCAGGGGGCCTTCTAAGAACCAGGAAGAAGGGGAAGCGTTTCACACCTTCGGCTCTTTTACAGCCTGACACTATCTATCTGTGGTAAACTTTTACACAGGGAATCTTAGAGGAAATAATATATTCAATGGTGGAGTGTTCACGGCGCAGTCACAGGCAATTATAAATATTAACATGGAGGTTGGTCTAGAAATCTGACCTCCAGGGTGACTATGTAAATTAGACCTACACACAAAGGGGGGAGTTCACAGATTCAGGGCAGCCAAGTTGATGTGTTCCATTCCATATTCGTCCCCCTCAGGGAGCAGAAAGCAGACTACAAAGTTAAATATTTCTGTAAATTTTCTCCTGTTTATTTTTATAACTGTTTTGCATACCTGTATGTCTTTTTCTTTCCAGATTTTTATACCTTTTTTTTTATTGTAAGCACTGTACCTTTTTTATTAAATCATAAAACTTTAACAAGTTGAACCTTGTATGTTCTAAAGAATCCATAGCCTTTAACTGTGTGAGCCTTATGATTGGCAGACAGTAGTGTTTGGTGAGTGGTGGCAGCGTGTATGAGCGGGTGTGTGATTTATGCTCCCATTACAGCATAGGACAGAGGTTAAGTGCTGGACTGAGAGAGGGGAGATAGATTAACCCTTGCAGGCGCAACCCCAAGTCACGTGCTGAGAAGTGGGTACGTGACAATGGGATTTGTATGCTGCGGATTCATGATCGGCTCATATGGCACGGTATGTGGGTCGCAGAACGTGTATGACACTCGTGATCGGCTCAGAGGTATGTGGGATTTGTATGATGCGGTCTCATGATCGGCTCAGAGGGGCGCAGTATGTGAGTCTGAGGGCACTGTATGTGGGCCTTCGGATGTGTATGAAGTGGTCACATGATCGGCTCAGAGGGCGCGGTATGTGGATCGCAGTACGTGCGTGTATGACGCATTCACATGATTGGCATAATGGGCATTGTATTCAGGTTGTGGTACTTGTTAGACGCGTTCACATGATCAGCTCAGAGGGCGCAGTATGTGGGATGTGTATGACGTGGTCACATGATCTTCTCAGGGCGCGGTATGTCGCCTCGGGACGTGTATGACGCGGTGACTGCTCTTTCCTTTTTACAGGTTTGGAATCCTCCTTTTTGCCCCTGATGTACCTGTGAGCAGAGACAGGTGAGTGTGCGGACCCCCGGCATGTTCTGGGGCACGCTACATACGTATATACTAATCAGCCATACCCATCTAATGTTGCGCAGCTCCTCTTCTTAGACCCAATACATTCAGTGGTCACTTGTTTGTGTCAGTAGAGAGTGGCGGGGAAACATTGTGACCAGAGAGGCAGGAGTCTGTGCTGACTGTTCTATCACCACCTTAGTAGTTAAAAGCAATGATTGCCTGGGCGACCTCTGCATCCCGTCTGTCGCTGGTCGTAGTTCTGCTGACTATTTCCTCTTCTTTCAGTTGTATGCGGATCCTGCAGAGGGCACAGCTGAGCGGCTGGCAGTGCGGGTAAGTTCCCAGTCTGGACTCCCTGTCGTGGTAAGAGTCGCGTACCATTAAATGTCTGTCTGACAGGACATCGCGGCTCTTCTTCAAGTACTGGCACCAAGACGAGATGACACAGAAGCTGCTGAGTCTGCGGGATGCGGCAGTCACTGTGCAGAAGTGTAAGTAATATAGTCATGTGATATGGACCCCCAAATGAAGAGAAGGCGTCCTGTCCGGGGTCACCATCTGTACATTGTGCCCAGGATATCACCACCACCATACTCTGCCTATATAGTGGTTCTCATCCTGTCTGCAGTCCTCAGTGGTGGTCATCATCCTCTGTATGTAGTCCTCGGTGGTTGTCACCATCCTCTGTCTATAGTTACCAGTGATGGTCATCTTCCTCAGTCTCTAGTTTTCTATTGGTGATTGTGGTGGTCATCCTGTGTATAGTTCCTGCTGGTGGTGGGCACCATCCTCTATCTATAGGCCTCGGTGGTGGTAACTGTGGAGACATGAGGGTCAGTGGGTGCTCTCGACCGCTGGCGTGGCTGTCTTTATAAAGACCGCACAGGCCAGGGCTTATCCACTAAATGCCCATACTCCTTCCCTGTGGGCAGAACACTACTTGGACAACACAGGGTGAGGGTACCACACTCAATTAAGATTTTTTTTTAGTGGTTTTTTTTTAGTGTGTTAACATATCTAACATCCCCAGCCGGAGATTAAAAAAGCTTAGCGAAGTTGTGCGTCAAACCTGGAGAGGAGTTTAGAGCTCACTCATATGCGCTGGCTCGGGCCAGTGATATGGAGGAGGGTGGAGGTGGGGAAGATCAGGACAGAGAAGTCTTGTAAATGTTACAAGAAGGAATAAGTGGAAAAGAAAGTGCCAGGGAGCCAAGTCCTGATCTGACAAAACCAAGTAAATATGCTTGTTTGGCAGATATTAGGCATGCAGGCCCAGGACTATGCATGCTGTCACTGTTCCCACCGTGCTGCCAGCAATTTGTCAGGGATTCCAACAATCTGTCATGGTTCACGGGGAAGATACCCTTATCATTCCCACCAATCACACCAATTTGTCACGAACCGGGGTTGTTGGTTGCCCCTGGTTCCTTCTGAAAGGTATTTATCTATATCCCACTTCCCAGATCCGGTTTGGAACTTGCAGCCCTCTGGTGCCCCCCTTACCCTCAGGTCAGTCAGGGTACTTCATCTAGGGTAATTTTTCGCCAGTAGGGCTGTCTGCTATGTACTGGCTATTGGGCACGCTGCAGTGAGGATGATATAACTACTCCCACTCAGGCGGGAACAGTAATTATTAACGCCGCCGTTGCTACAAAGCCTCCCAAACGCAAAGAGCAAAGTATGCTACCACCAGCTCCTATTTTCCAAGGATTAACGGGTCCAGAGCCAACCCAAATCAGTAGCGTAATTCACCTCAAAGGACGCGAGAGTTCATTTAGAGCATGGAGAGACAAAGCTGGTAATTTTATATTTTACTCCAAAAACAGGTAGGCAGTGTTTACAAAGTATAACAAGAAATCATAAAGAAGACAAATCATGTGTACAATACAATTACAAATAAAATGGGATTAAAATTGAAAAGAACACTTACAGGTTGTTATATCATTGCATCATCATGGCAGCAGTGTGCTCAGGAGACACATCAAGGTGCTTCAGAACAGTTTGCAGAGCTGTTGTTGGCTCGCTTCCTGGGCCAAGACTGAGTCACAACTCACCAGGGTTAAGATATGCCCTCTCGTCGTGACATCACTGAGTGGGCTGAGTTATGAAATGCACTCCTTTTTTCTCAGAATTATGAAAACTATTTTCATGCCCAATTCGCTGTATGAATCTCGTATACGAAAGATACGATAATCAGAATGTGCCCCACATCATGGGAATTATTTTAAGTGTAAATACGGAGTTGATTACCTGCACTACTTACGGTGAAATCTGCGTTTAGCTGCTAGCGCTTTCAGTGAGTGATAGATCTATCGATGGACATCCGGAATATATAATTCTTATAATTGTAGCCCGGATCGGTGCCCCGATATATCCCATTAATAGAACAAAGAAATGCCTGCAGTTTGGATGTGGCTATACCAGTTCGGGCTGGTATTGGTTTGGAGGAGGGAATGAGTAGTTTTAGGGGATTTGTCTTCTGCAGCTAAAAGACATAAGCGTCTCACACATTGGTATCAAGTTGCACAGAGTGTCTGCCATAGGGCTTTGTTTGTTGTATGAGCGAATGCAGTGGGGGAGAAAGGGGGGGGGTCGAAGCTGCAGAGTGTGTCTAGAAAGCCATTTAACCTTCTGAAACTAAACTCACAATACGACAATTTTACATTATCATGACACAGGCCCAGGACGGTGCTGGCTGAAGCAGGCCCAGGACAGTGCTGGCTGCAGCAGGGAACTAGGAGAGAAGCCGAAGGCCAGGACCTCCATGGCAGTGTTGTCACGAATCGGGGTTGACGTTTGGCCAGCACACGGCTATCACTTGTGCAGGGGGGCATATCTTAGTTATCTCACCACTGCTACCATGTGATGAAAACACAAACAAGGCTAATGACCTATCAATTTACTGCAGGGGCTTATTTTAGTTATCCCACTGCTTGTACTATATATCACAAACTGCAGGGATTTATTTATATCCCGTTTTGCAGTACCACTTTGGAACTTGCAGCTCTCTGGCGCCCCCTTACCCTCAGGGTAGTCAGGGAACTACACCTAGGATAATTAGTCGCCGGACAGGCCGCTTCACTTTGGACTGGCTAGCAGGCACGCTGCAGCGAGGTAATTCTAAATGCTCAGGCCGCAGCCAGACAATAGCTTATAAAACCCCGTTCCGTCGCTGCCAGCTGCACACACCTAGCCCAGAACACACTTCACTGCCACCAGCTCAGATTTCTCACAGAGGGGTTCGTGCCAACCAAAATTAGTAGTGTAATTAACTTCAGAGGACTTAGGGTTTTAGAGCAAGGAAAACGAGCAAGTAAATATAACTTTTGCTCCAAAACGATTAGGCAGTGTTTTACAAAAGTAAAAAGACGTAGATAAACACTTGCGCTCCACGTGCGAATGAAAAAAATCTGGGTCTCGGACTTGTTATAGAGGGCCGCTGGTGATTAAAGCAGGTTCTGTGTACTCCTGCTACAGTTCAAAAATTGGATATAAGACCATGATAAAAACTGCGCTCTACTATATACAGAACATATCGTGAATGATAAATCTAATTGGTTCTGTGAAAATGTCGGAAGTTGTAGAGAAAAAACTTACTGTAGTTGTGACAAAAATCCAGATTGGATTCCGAATGCTTGTTAGAGGAAATGGTGGTCCTGAGGTTTAGTGGGATGCGATCTCCACTGTTGGGGGAGAATAGTATTGATAAAGCTTAGTCGGGCTTAGCAACGACACTATGGAAATAATGTAGTAGTACGTATCCAATTGGACTTAATATGATCACAATAGATGGTGTGATATGATGGTGATCCGTGTTAATAAATACTGGATAGTGTAGTTTGTGGATCCTCTGTGTGTAAACTACACCCATGGGGATCCTGAAGGTAGAAGGTCTAAATTTCTGTAGGATTCGCCTAAAATGAACACCAGCTGGCACCAGCTCAAGATTTCTCACAGAGGGGCCAATCCAAATTAGTAGCGTAATTAACTTCAGAGGACTTAGGGTTTTAGAGCAAGGGAAATGAGCTAGTAAATACTATATCTTTTACTCCAAAAAGATTAGGCAGTGTTTTACAAAAGTATATAATGATTTTATAATATGAGACAATTTAAAGTGTGTACAAACCAATCACAAAAAAACAGGGATTAAAACAGAAATTAGCATTCACATGTGGCTTAGGTCATTCCAGGCTAACCATGCTGGTAGGAGGAGCCATATATCCCAATTCATCAGGGGGTCTTGATGCAGTGAGTACCCAGGCAAGAATGAAGGCTGGGTTGAGTGCAGGAACTTATACTGATGGGCTTGAGACATCCCCAAAGGGGGTTGTTACCCTCGCCCTCCCCTTTTCTCAAGGCTACAGATTTGTTAGCAACACTTAGAATGATCATATCTTGCCTGGAGAACTTAGCAGAGTAACGGCATACACATAACTTGTCTTATATTGAAATTCGCTTTCTAATGAATCTAGACTCAGGCTAGCTAGTCCACTCTGTTTAGGAGAAATCCATTTCTCTGTTTTTTTTCGTGCCAGACTCGAGCAAGAGGCCCATTGTGAAGCTATATTAAATCCCATTCCGAATATGCATCTGTCATTTTTCTATCATTTATTGGGCCTGAGATATGCCCTTTTTACTATCTCCCATATCTACAAAGAAAAGCACATGTTTCTTTTGGACAAAGCCAGTTCTGGGCTACTTAACATTCCGACTGGAGGGGGAAAAGAGCAGAGAGGAGTTTTAAGGCTCCCCACTGGGTTTCAGTTACACAGGAATTGTGCCTAGGCAAGTGAAGGCAGTGGGAAGAGGAAGGTGGGTCGGCGCCCACAGCGTGTGTGATAACAGGGGAAAATGGAAAATACTACTCCATTTTATACATTCACGTGACGAGTGTTTTCAGAAATACTGCCAGTGCCACGAGCGTCACTAGAAAGGCAGCGGGAGCTTAAGAAGATAAATAAGTGGCTTAGAAATTGGTGCATGAAGGAAGGGTTTGGGTTCATGGAGAACTGGGCCGACTTCTCTGTTAGTTACAGGTTCCACGCTAGGGACAGGCAGCACCTCAATGGGGAGGGTGCTGCTGTTCTTGGGGAAAAGAATTGGCAAGAGGGATGGAGGAGATTTTAAACTAGGACCTGGGGGAGGGAAGGTAGTTGTGCTAATAAGGGGACAGAGTAGAAAAAGAGTCAGGCAGTTGTGGTCACTGAGGATTTAGGAGGGCTGGGACATGCAAGGATCATAAGAAGGGGAGAAGGAGTAATACTGCAGGGATCTGTACCGGGGGCTGCAGGGATCTGTACCGGGAGCAGCGGGGACCGCATGGATCTGTACCGGGAGCAATGGGGACCTCAGGGATCTGTACCGGGAGCAATTGGGACCTCAGGGATCTGTACCGGGAGCAGTGTGGACATCGGGGATCTGTAATGGGAGGAGTGGGGACAGCAGGGATCTGTAATGGGAGGAGTGGGGACAGCGGGGATCTGTACCGGGAGCAGTGGGGACCGCAGGGATCTGTACCGTGAGGAGTGGGGACCACAAGGATTTGCACTGGGAGCAGTGGGGACCGCAGGGATCTGTCCCAGGAGCAGTGGGGACCGCAGGGATCTGTACCTGGAGCAGTGGGGACCACAGGGATCTCTGCTGGGACCAGTTTTTTAACCTCTTTATTAATGACCCTGTGGAGGGATTGAGAGTGAAGTGTCCGTCACATGTGTCAGATGTGACAGTCTGGAGACGCCATGGAGATCGATCTGCTGCCTGCAACATCCTTCAGCATGACTGGTTTGGCAATGGGTCAGTAATGGTGTGGGGTGGCATTTCTTTGGAGGACCGCACAGCCCTCCATGTGCTCGCCAGAGGTAGCCTGACTGCCATTAGGTACCGAGATGAAATCCTCAGACCCCTTGTGAGCCACAGCCGAGCAATACACTTATAAACCCCATTCTGTCGCTGCCAGCTTTACCCAACAAGCTCAGTATGGTTTGCCGCCACCAGCTCCTGTTCCTTAATTAACAATGGGTCTGGAGCCAACCCAATTAGTAGCGTAATTTACTTCAGAGGAAGTGAAAGTACGTTACAGAGCAAGGAGAAACGAAATGCGAAATTTTGTTTTACTCCAAAAGTTAGGCAGTGTTTACAAAATTATCAAAAGATATTATACAAATGAGAAGTATCGTATGTACAGACAATTACAAAAATAACCGGGATTAAAGATGAAACTAAACATACAGTTGCTTATGTCATTTGATAGCAGACCATGCGGTGCGGGGGAGGGGCGATACATCCAGATACATCAGAGCAGCTTACAGAGCTGCTGGTAGTTATTTTCCTGGGCAAAGACTGCCTCATAACTCAAAAGGTTTAAGATATGCCCTATGGTCGTGACATCACTGAGTGGGCTGAGTTATAAAATGCACTCCTCTTAGAGGGACTGAAGCTTACTGAAAATTCGTAACAGTCGTTGCTCAGGGATGGCACCCTGTATAGCGACCACGGAACTACCATTCTTCCGGGCATGAGCTGGACGTTAATTTGAGCCCAAACATGAAATGGATATGAGCCCCGGTTAATCAGTAATCCATTTCTCTGTTTCTGCTAGGTGCTGCGCTTAGAAAACGCATGGGTGTGTAGCCCTATTGTTGCACATAACAAATATATAACTTCCATAACTTTTGACACCACCTGAGATCGAATTATTCATCATGAATATTTCTCACACAACTCCGAATACGCATGGCTGCAAAAGCATTCCTGAGGGAGGGTGGGAAAGCAGTCACACACTGGAGTTTCACATTACAGCTGCATGCAGGGGGGAGGTAGGAGGGAGCAGTGAAAAGAAGATCTTTCTAGGCAGTGTGAAGAGGGGGGTCTCAAAGCCCACAGCATGTGTCTGGAAAGCCATGGAACATTCTGGAACTATACGCCGAATATGGCATATTTATATTATCGTGACACATGGGATGGAGGCCTCTCTTATATTACATGGGATGGAGGCCTCCAATATTACACGGGATGGAGGCCTCTCCTATATTACACGGGATGGAGATCTCTCCTATATTACACGGGATGGAGGGCCTCTCCTATATTACACTGGATGCAGGACCTCTCATATGATGATAGGTTGGAAAAGTTGAGCTTGTTTAGCTTAGAAAAAATACGCCTCAAAGGAGATCTGATCTCATTTACATGTATAAATATGTGTGGTCAGTACAGAGGACGGCACAGGACTTCCTTCTAAATTATGCTGCATAATTGTCCTCTGAATGATTCAGATTACTACACCGCAGGGGGCTGATGCAATCCGTAATCAGTATGCATTCCACAAATTAACATATGCTTTGTCTATAGTCACCAGCCTCTTTTCATAGTCCCTGATGGTGGTAGTCACCAGCCTCTGTCTATAGCTCTGTGCTTTGGTCACCATCCTTGTTCTATAGTCTCTGGTGGTGGTAGTGGTCACCAGCTTCTGTCTATAGTCTCTGGTGGTGGTAGTGGTCACCAGCCTCTGTCTTTAGTCCATTATGGAGTTCACCAGCTTCTGTCTATAGTCCCCGTTGGTGGTCACCAGGCTCTGTCTATAGCTCCGTGCTGTGGTCACAATCCTCGTTCTATAATCCCTGGTGGTGGTGGACACTAGCTTCTGTCTATAGGCCCTGGTGGTGGTAGTGGTCACCAGTCTTTATCTTTAGTCCACGGTGGTGGTTACCAGCCTCTGTCTATAGTCCGTGGTAGTCACTTTCCTCTGTCCATAGTTCCTGTGGTGGTGGTGGTGATCACCATCCTTTGACTACAGTCCTCAGTGGTGATGGTCATCATCGTCTGCCTGTCGTTCCCATCAGGGTACAAGGGTCACCTCTGCCGCAGAGCATTCCTCAAGCTATTGGAGGAAGTGAGGACACTTGAGAAGAAGAAACGAGAAGAACTCGAGTCAGAGGAGCGGATTAGATGCCAGAAGGAGCAGGAAGCAGAGAACACTCGAAGTACGGAGTTGCATCATGTTACTGGGGTGGTTACGAGGGGGGGGGTGTGAAATCACTGTTTTGGGGGCTGTGTGATGTCACTGCTTGGGAGTGGGTGCAGGGATGCGTGGTGTCACTATTTGAGGGTGTGTACAGGGTTGTGTGTTGTCCTTACTTCCATCCTACTTTGTCTAATGTGTTTCTGGCTCAACGCCATCTTAATGTATTTCAGGAGCCACGTCTCACCCGGTGCCTCTGCCACGACATAGGCCACTTATAAAGCATTCATTGACTGACGCCCCCACAGAGCCGCCGGTGCCTCGCCCCCGCAGCCGTCTGTTGCAGGCATGTGACAGGATCTTTGCTTTTCTTCACGTGTCCTGCTGTGACCTCACTGCCCGGTGACCGTGTCTTGTCGTTGGTTGCAGCTTTCTCCATTTGACAATCCCATTGTGCGACCAGGAGTTCCCAGCAGACAAGAGAACGGCGAGAAGAAGCTGATGCAGCGGCAGAAAACCCTGCTCTGGTTCAAAGACACTCAGGCTAAGAAGGTTCAGGATGATGGTGTCTACCCTCCATGGCTGCACGGCATGATCTCACGCAGGTAATGTTCCACACATCGGGAAATGAGCCGGCTGATAGTTGCTCAGTGAGCTCAGTGTGAGCTCAGTGTGAGGGTGACTGACAATGGCTGGATTGTCCTCTGGTCTGGTGGAGATTACTCAGTGAGCTCAGTGTGAGGGTGACTGACAATGGCTGGATTGTCCTCTGGTCTGGTGGAGATTACTCAGTGAGCTCAGTGTGAGGGTGACTGACAATGGCTGGATTGTACACTGAGCTGGTGGAGATTTGTCAGCGAGAGCAGTATGAGAGTGACTGACTGTTACGGAACTGCAACACAGAACTAGGATAGAGGGGGGAAACTGACCCTGCACTGAGACTATGCGGATACCCTACGATGGAGTGGGTGACCCATTCCTTGCGAATAGACCCACCGACGATCCTAGGATAATCTCAACGAAGACCTATAGATAGGGGGAAGGAGGTCCCTAAAAGATCTAAGGACTGGGTACAAAAACAGGTCACCTCCTGGTAGAAAACACAGAGACGGCTGCAGAAACCAACTGAAAACAGAAACTAATGATAGCAGAACCAGAGGTCCCAGAACTGCATAAAATCCAACACAGAAAGCTATCAATGCACCTAGCCAGGACACTAGTGGATTAACACTGTTGTCCAGCAAGGACTGGGAGGCAGGTGCTGGGTAATAAAGGGTGATACCATCACCTGACCTAAGACAACCCAACATCAGGGGGAAAAGACCAGCAGCCAGAAAACCACAACAATATGGCGGATTGTCAAAAACAAAACAGATTCTAACACTGACAATGGCTGGATTGTCCTCTGGTCTGGTGGAGATTACTCTGAGCTCAGTGTGAGAGTGACTGACAATGGCTGACATGTCCTCTGAGCTGGTGGAGATTACTCAGTGAGCGCAGTGTGAGAGTGACTGACAATGGCTGGATTGTACACTGAGCTGGTGGAGATTAGGGTTGAGCGAAACGGATCGTTCATTTTCAAAAGTCGCCGACTTTTGGCAAAGTCGGGTTTCATGAAACCCGATCCGACCCCTGTGCGGGGTCGGCCATGCGGTACGCGACTTTCGCGCCAAAGTCGCGTTTCAATGACGCGAAAAGCGCCATTTCTCAGCCAATGAAGGTAAACGCAGAGTGTGGGCAGCGTGATGACATAGGTCCTGGTCCCCACCATCTTAGAGAAGGGCATTGCAGTGATTGGCTTGCTGTCCGCGGCGTCACAGGGGCTATAAAGAGGCGTTCCCGCCGACCGCCATGTTACTGCTGCTGATCTGAGCTTAGGGAGAGGTTGCTGCCGCTTCGTCAGAAGCAGGGATAGCGTTAGGCAGGGTCCATTAACCACCAAACCGCTTGTGCTGTAGCGATTTCCACAGCCCAACACCACCTTCGGTGTGCAGGGACAGTGGAAGCTACATTTTTTTTTTCCCCCTCAGCGCTATAGCTCATTGGGCTGCCCTAGAAGGCTCCCTGATAGCTGCATTGCTGTGTGTACGCCGCTGTGCAAACCAACTGCTTTTTTCAAAGCACAAATCCTCTTGTTCCTTCCTTTCTGCACAGCTATCTTTTTTGTTTGTCCACACTTTTTATTTAATTTGTGCATCAGTCCACTCCTTATTGCTGCCTGCCATACCTGGCTGAGATTACTGCAGGGAGATAGTAATTGAAGGACAGTTCCTTTTTTTTTTTTTTTTTGTGGGAGATTAAGATTGACATTTCTGCTAGAGTGCCATCCCTGTCTGTGCCATCTCTCACTCAGTGGGCCATAGAAAGCCTATTTATTTTTTTGCTTGATTTGGGTTCTAAAATCTACCTGAAAAAATCACTACATCAATCAGTGGGAGAAAAATATTGGCCTCAGGTCTTGTGTGCCACTCTTGACTCCTGTGTGCCATCTCTCACTCAGTGGGCCATAGAAAGCCTATTTTTTTTTTTTTGCTTTGTTTGGGTTCTAAATTCTACCTGAAAAAATCAATAAATCAATCAGTGGGAGATTAATATTGGCCTTTGGGCTTGTGTGCCAGTCCTAAGCGTGCCATCTCTCTCACAAATAGTGGGCCATAGAAAGCCTATTTATTTATTTTTTTTTGGTTTTATAAATTCTCCCTGAAAAAAAAAGGGAGATTAATATTGGCCTTTGGGCTTGTGTGCCAGTCCTAAGCGTGCCATCTCTCTCTCTCTCAGATAGTGGGCCATAGAAAGCCTATTTATAATTTTTTTTATTGGGTTTATAAATTTTCCCTGAAAAAAAAAAAAAAAAGTGGGAGAACAATATTGGCCTCTGGGCTTGTGTGCCAGTCCTGACTCCTGTGTGTGGCATCTCACTCAGTGGGGCATAGAAAGCCTTTTTTTTTAAAAAATTTGGTTTCTAAATTGTCATTGGAAAAATCATTTTATGTTATTTGGTTTCTAAATTCTTCCTGAAAAAATCATTTTATTTTATTTTGTTTCTAAAGTCTCCCTGAAAAAAAAAAAAATAAATAAAAAAAAACAGTGGGAGATTAATATTAACATTTGTGCTTCAGTGACAGTCCTGCGTGTGTGGCATCTCTCTCATTTGGTGCCACCAAAAACAGAGTGTGTAACATTGTGCCTGATTTTCGTTGTGGTCTCACCCACCTGTAAAGGGGTAGCTAAATCATACTGAAGTTATAGTTCACCGTGTAAGTTGTGTGACAGCAACAAATACCGTTAGTTTGGTGACGTTTTTAAAACAATGAGGAAGTATGGTGGAAGAGGTCGTGGCCGGGGGCGTTCATTGTCAGCTGGTAATGAGGGTAGTGGTAGTGGTGGAGCATCAGGTGGTCGTGGGAAAAAAAATATTGCACCTAATTCTGGAGCTGTGGAGCCAGGTTCGTTGTCTGGCTACACAAGGCCTCGAACGCTCCCTTTTCTGGGATTAGGAAAACCGCTTTTAAAGCCGGAGCAGCAAGAGCAAGTTTTGGCTTATCTTGCTGACTCAGCCTCTAGCTCTTTTGCCTCCTCTCGTGAAACTGGTAAATGTAAAAGCAGCGCGTCGTTAGTGGATGTTCACGGTCAGGGACAAGTCGCTTCCTTGTCCTCTTCAGCAAAAACAACAACAGAGAAGAATGCAGCAGGCGACACAACGGGTTACTCCATGGAGCTCTTTACACATACCATCCCTGGCTTAGAAAGTGAAGCAGTTAACAGTCCATGCCCATTACAAGTTGAATCTGACATGGAGTGCACTGATGCACAGCCACAGCCAGACTACTATGCTGGTCCTTTGACTCAGACCACAACATTGCCCTCGCAGGGTACTGATCAAGAATCAGACCCTGATGAGACTATGTTGCCCCATCACAAACGCTATACCACCGACCGACACGGTGACACAGACGAAGTTGCACACGAGCTACAAGAAGAGGTAATAGATGACCCAGTTCTTGACCCCGATTGGCAGCCATTGGGGGAACAGGGTGCAGGCGGCAGCAGTTCTGAAGCGGAGGAGGAGGGGCCGCAGCAGGCATCAACATCGCAACAGGTTCCATCTGCCGGGCCCCTATCTTGCCCAAAACGCGTGGCAAAGCCAAAACCTGTTGGAGGACAGCGTGGCCATCCGGTTAAAGCTCAGTCTGCAATGCCTGAAAAGGTATCCGATGCTAGAAAGAGTGCAGTCTGGCATTTTTTTAAACAACATCCAATTGATCAGCGCAAAGTCATCTGTCAAAAATGTTCTACTTCCTTAAGCAGAGGGCAGAATCTGAAAAGTCTCAATACAAGTTGCATGCATAGACATTTAACCACCATGCATTTGCAAGCTTGGACTAACTACCAAACGTCCCTTAAGGTTGTAGCACCCTCGGCCAATGAAGCTAGTCATCAACGCAACATCCCTTCCGGCAGTGTAGGGCCACCATTTTGCGCACCACCTGCAGTATCTGTGCAGGTTTCTTTGCCAGGCCAAAGCAGTCAGGGTCAGGGAATCACCAGTTTCGTAGTAGGAAACACTGCATCTAGGGCACCGGTGGCAACAATACCATCTCCCACCGTCTCTCAGTCTGCCATGTCCACCGGCACCCCCGCTAGTTCCACGATCTCCAGCTCTCCAATCCAGCTCACCCTACATGAGACTATGGTTAGAAAAAGGAAGTACTTAGCCTCGCATCCGCGTACACAGGGTTTGAACGCCCACATAGCTAGACTAATCTCGTTAGAGATGATGCCCTTCCGGTTAGTTGAAAGCGAAGCTTTCAAAGCCCTGATGGACTACGCTGAACCACGCTACGAGCTACCCAGTCGACACTTTTTTTCCAGAAAAGCCATCCCAGCCCTCCACCAGCATGTTAGAGCGCATCGTCCATGCACTCAGGCAATCTGTGAGCACAAAGGTGCACCTGACAACAGATGCATGGACCAGTAGGCATGGCCAGGGACGTTACGTGTCCATCACGGCACACTGGGTGAATGTTGTGGATGCAGGGTCCACAGGGGACAGCAAGTTTGGGACAGTTCTGCCTAGCCCACGGTCTAGGAAACAGTTGGCTGTAGCTGTTCGCACCCCCTCCTCCTCCTCCTCGTCCTCCTGCAGAAGCGAGAGCTCGTCCACAGACCGCAGTCGCACAACCACTCCATCCGCAGCTGCCACTGTTGCACACCAGGTCTCCCATTATGGGGCAGCTACTAGCAAACGTCAGCAGGCTGTATTGGCTATGAAGTGTTTGGGCGACAACAGACACACCGCGGAAGTTCTGTCCGAGTTCTTGCAGAAAGAAACGCAGTCGTGGCTGGGCACTGTAGATCTTGAGGCAGGCAAGGTAGTGAGTGATAACGGAAGGAATTTCATGGCTGCCATCTCCCTTTCCCAACTGAAACACATTCCTTGCCTGGCTCACACCTTAAACCTGGTGGTGCAGTGCTTCCTGAAAAGTTATCCGGGGTTATCCGACCTGCTCCTCAAAGTGCGTGGACTTTGCTCACATATCCGCCGTTCGCCCGTACACTCCAGCCGTATGCAGACCTATCAGCGTTCTTTGAACCTTCCCCAGCATCGCCTAATCATAGACGTTGCAACAAGGTGGAACTCAACACTGCACATGCTTCAGAGACTGTGCGAACAGAGGCGGGCTGTTATGTTTTTGTGGGAGGATACACATACACGGGCAGGCAGTAGGATGGCAGACATGGAGTTGTCAGGTGTGCAGTGGTCGAAGATTCAAGACATGTGTCAAGTCCTTCAGTGTTTTGAGGAATGCACACGGCTGGTTAGTGCAGACAACGCCATAATAAGCATGAGCATCCCCCTAATGCGTCTGCTGATGCAAAGTTTGACGCACATAAAGGATCAGGCGTCTGCAGCTGAGGAAGAGGAAAGCCTTGATGACAGCCATTGTCTGGCCAGGGCAGTGTACAGGACGAGGTAGCGGGCGAAGAGGAGGAGGGGGACGAGGAGGATGATGGGGATGATTATATTTTTAATGAGGAAGCTTTTCCAGGGCCACTGGAAATTGTTGGCGCGGCAAGGCCGGGTTCTGGTTTTTGGAGGGACACAAGTGACGTGGATTTGCCTGAAACTGCCCCTCAACCAAGCACAACCGCAGATTTGAGAACTGGAACTTTGGCCCACATGGCGGATTATGCCTTACGTATCCTCAAAAGGGACACACGCATTACTAAAATGATGAACGATGACGATTACTGGTTGGCCTGCCTCCTTGATCCTCGCTATAAAGGCAAATTGCAAAATATAATGCCACATGAGAACTTGGAAATAATATTAGCAACCAAACAATCAACTCTTGTTGACCGTTTGCTTCTGGCATTCCCTGCACACAGCGCCCGTGATCGTTCTCACACGAGCTGCAGGGGTCAGCAGACCAGAGGAGTTAGAGGGGCAGAAATCAGAAGTGGCGTTGGCCAGAGGGGTTTTCTGACCAGGTTGTGGAGTGATTTTGCTATGACCGCAGACAGGACAGGTACTGCAGCATCAATTCAAAGTGACAGGAGACAACATTTGTCCAGTATGGTTACAAACTATTTTTCATCCCTTATCGACGTTCTCCCTCAACCGTCATTCCCATTTGATTACTGGGCATCCAAATTAGACACCTGGCCAGAATTGGCAGAATATGCATTGCAGGAGCTTGCTTGCCCGGCAGCTAGTGTCCTATCAGAAAGAGTATTCAGTGCTGCAGGTTCAATACTAACAGAAAAAAGGACTCGTCTGGCTACCCAAAATGTAGATGATCTAACCTTCATTAAAATGAACCACAACTGGATTTCGAAATCTTTTGCCCCACCTTGCCCGGCTGACACCTAGCTTTCCTATGAAAAGGTCTTGCCTGTGGACTATTCTGAATGACTTTTCCAATCTCGTAATTTTCTGCACCTGTTTGTCCAGCATACGACATGTTTACACCTCACTAAATGGCCAAACTCCCCACACGGGGCCGTGGTATCGCCACTTGGCGCCAGCACCCGTGAGAGTGCTGTTTGTCTGAAGAGGTGGGTGTGCCCGCTTTTGGTCGATGGCACTGCCACTGGGTCCCTCATAGTACAATAAAGTGTCTGGTGGTGGTGGTGCGCACCCAACGTCAGACACACCGTTGTAATATGAGGGGCCCTGGGCCTGTACCGCCGGCCACAAGACAGTTCCCCCCCCCCCCCCCCAGCTCAAACATTGCTCTACCACTTGCAAAATTATCTCACAGCTCCACCAATGTTTAGTCTATGCGCTGACATCCTTCAATGCCTGGCACTGACAATACCATTGTATTGACATTTTTGTGATGTTGGGCCTTCGAAGCCTGTCTGCGGTCCCTCCTTCCACTAGGCCTCCACTGACCATTGTACTGCTGCACTTGTACCACTGGAACCAATTTTAAATTGCCAACAGCCCTATTTTTTTATGTTAGGCCTTCGAAGCCTGTCTGCGGTCCCTCCTTCCACTAGGCCTCCACTGACCATTGTACTGCTGCCCGTGTACCCCTGGAACCAATTTTAAATTGCCAACAGCCCTATTTTTTTATGTTAGGCCTTCGAAGCCTGTCTGCGGTCCCTCCTTCCACTAGGCCTCCACTGACCATTGTACTACTGCCCTTGTACCACTGGAACCAATTTTAAATTGCCAACAGCCCTATTTTTTTATGTTAGGCCTTCGAAGCCTGTCTGCGGTCCCTCCTTCCACTAAGCCTCCACTGACCACACCACTGCTGCCGGTGTACCCCTGGAACAAATTTAAAATTGCCGACAGCCAGCCCAATTTTATTATGTTAGGCCTTCGAAGCCTGTCTGCGGTCCGTTCTTTCTACTACTACTACTACACTGACCAGGCCACTGCTGCCCGTGTTCCCCTGGAACCAATTTAAAATTGCCTACAGCCATCTGTTATGTTAGGCCTTCGATGCCTGTTTGCGGTCACTCCTTCCACTAGGCCTCCACTGACCACACCACTGCTGCCCGTGTACCCCTGGAACCAATTTAAAATTGCCTACAGCCAGCCCAATTTTTTTATGTTAGGCCTTCGAAGCCTGTCTGCGGTCCGTTCTTTCTACTACTACTACACTGACCAGGCCACTGCTGCCCGTGTTCCCCTGGAACCAATTTAAAATTGCCTACAGCCATCTGTTATTATGTTAGGGCTTCGAAGCCTGTCTGCGGTCCATCCTTCCAATAGTTCTCCACTGACCAGACCAATGCTGGCCGTGTACCCCTGGAACCCAGCTGAAAGGGCATGTAGCCTCCTTTTTTTCTTTGTTTTATATTTAGAAAGCCCAGATGAACTACGCTGTGCAACGGTTCAAGCTACCCAGTCGACATTTCTTTTGCGAGAAAAGCCATCCCAGCCCTCCAGCGGCATGAAAAAGTCTGCATTGTCATAGCACTCAGGCAATCAAACAGTAGAAAGGTGCACCTGACAAGAGACGCATGGACCAGTAGGCATGTCCACAAAAAGTTACGTGTCCATTACGGCGCACTGGGTTAATGTGTTGGATGCATGGTCCACAGGGGACAGCCTACAAAGTCTGTCTGCAGTCCCTAATTCCAATTTTCCTCCGCTGACCACACCACTGCTGCCCGTGTACCCCTGGAACCAATTTTACAGTGTCTACAGCCTAATATTGTTATGTTAGGCCTACTACGCCTGTCTGCGGTCCCTCCTTCCAATACTCGTCCACTGACCACACCACTGCTGCCCGTGGACCCCTGGAACCTATTTTTAATTGCATAGAGCATCCTTTTTTTAATAGTAGGCGTACAAAGTCTGTCTGCGGTCCACTATTGAAATTGTCCTCCACTGCCCAGAGAACTGCTGCTTGTGTACCCCTGTAACTTTTTTAAGCTGCAGTGAGCCACATTTTTGGTTTAAGTCCTACTACCTGTGTCTGTCTGCGCCACTCAATTCAGCTGTGTTCCTTTGAAAAAAGCTGAGCGTCAATAGTCTTGTTTTCAGCCTCTAGGAGTTTTAAAACTGCATTGGGGGTACAACTTTGGTAGGGCCTACTAACGGTGTCTACCTCCCCAAGGTGTGCCCCAGGTTTCCTCGCCATTGCTTCGATCTTAATGCTCTCGTTTAGTAGTTGTTGGAAACTACGCTGCATTAGGCCTACAAATTGGGTATGGGGTGTAGAGAGATGGTGTGTTCCACTCCAAGGTGTTCTCCAGGTTGCCTTTCCTGAGCTTCGATCTTCAGGCTCTCGTTTAGTAGTTGTTGGAAACTACACTACATTAGGCCTACAAATTGGGTATGGGGTGTAGAGAGATGGTGTGTTCCACTCCAAGGTGTTCCCCAGTTTTCCTCTCCATTGCTTCGATCTTCATGCTCTCGTTTAGTAGTTGTTGGAAACTACGCTGCATTAGGCCTACAAATTGTGTATGGGGTGTAGAGACGGTGTGTTCCACTCCAAGGTGTTCTCCAGGTTGCCTTTCCTGAGCTTCGATCTTCCGGCTCTCGTTTAGTAGTTGTTGGAAACTACACTGCATTAGGCCTACAAATTGGGTATGGGGTGTAGAGAGATGGTGTGTTCCACTCCAAGGTGTTCCCCAGGTTTCCTCGCCAATGCTTCGATCTTCATGCTCTCGTTTAGTAGTTGTTGGAAACTACACTGCATTAGGCCTACAAATTGGGTATGGGGTGTAGAGAGATGGTGTGTTCCACTCCAAGGTGTTCTCCAGGTTGCCTTTCCTGAGCTTCGATCTTCCGGCTCTCGTTTAGTAGTTGTTGGAAACTACGCTGCATTAGGCCTACAAATTGGGTATGGGTTGTAGAGAGATGGTGTGTTCCACTCCAAGGTGTTCTCCAGTTTGCCCTTCCTGAGCTTCGATCTTCCGGCTCTCGTTTAGTAGTTGTTGGAAACTACACTGCATTAGGCCTACAAATTGGGTATGGGGTGTAGAGAGATGGTGTGTTCCACTCCAAGGTGTTCCCCAGGTTTCCTCGCCATTGCTGCGATCTTAATGCTCTCGTTTAGTAGTTGTTGGAAACTACACTGCATTAGGCCTACAAATTGGGTATGAGGTGTAGAGAGATGGTGTGTTCCACTCCAAGGTGTTCCCCAGGTTTCCTCTCCATTGCTTCGATCTTCATGCTCTCGTTTAGTAGTTGTTGGAAACTACACTGCATTAGGCCTACAAATTGGGTATGGGGTGTAGAGAGATGGTGTGTTCCACTCCAAGGTGTTCCCCAGGTTTCCTCTCCATTGCTTCGATCTTCATGCTCTCGTTTAGTAGTTGTTGGAAACTACACTGCATTAGGCCTACAAATTGGGTATGGGGTGTAGAGAGATGGTGTGTTCCACTACAAGGTGTTCTCCAGGTTGCCTTTCCTGAACTTCTGTCTTCAGGCTCTCATTAAATTGTGGTTAAATGGAACAACTGCATTTGGCGTACTAGTTGGTTTGGGGCCTACTATCGGTGTCTGCCACTCCTTGCTGTTCTCCTGGTTTCCTGTCCTGAAATTCCATTTTCAGGCTCTCGTTAAGTAGTTGTTAATGTTGGACTGCATTTGGCCTACTAGTTGGGTTGGGGCCTACTATCGGTGTCTGCCACTCCTTGCTGTTCTCCTCCACTGAACAAAGCTGTGCCGCCTGTTTACTACGGTTGCCAATTTTGAACTGCATTTCGACTACTTACTGATTTGGGCCTACTCTCTGTGTCAGCCTCTCATTCCAGTTGTCCTCCACTGCAATGCCCCCTGGTTAGTCCTGTGTTACCAATTTTGAACTGCATTTAGCCCACTTTATTCTTTGGGCCTATATCTGTGTTTCCTCCTCATCCTGCCCATTGCCCAGCCAGTGATAGATGAGTCTGCTGGTACATTGACCCATAACGCAAAATTCCCCGTGCACGCTACACAGCAAGATTGTGACCCTGCTGAAAGTCAGGTTCCTCTTCCCGCATACCATACCACCTTACACGGGGACAAAGAGGAAGGTGCAGATGAAAGTGCAGGTTCCTTCATCAGGTGGGGGGAAGAATACTAGTTGGCGACGTCACTGGCACAGGGCCTCTCGTAGTACGCAAAAGTGTTGCTGCCGGTGGGAGGCGCCCCCGCCGTGCAAACATAACGCTGTACTTTGAGGGGCCCTGTGCCAGTGCCAATGCCGAGTGGGCCCCCCCTGCTTGCTCAGGATCACAGCACTTGCAAAGTTGAAATACTTACCTCTCCCTGCTCCACTGCCGTGACGTGGTCCAGATTTACTGGGCTCACTAATTACTTGAACCAGCCCTACCCCCCACAACTTTAGCCAAATGACCCCCAATTTCAAATGCCTTCCAATTATTATAAGCTAAATTACGATTGACAAGCTTCTGTAACAAGAATGGGTGTTTTTGCCATTAAAATGGGCAGTGTAGGTGTTTTCCTGGCCTCCACTCACTGCCGACTATGCTCCCCCATTGACTTGCATTGGGTTTCGTGTTTCGGGCGATACCCGACTTTTCGCCATAATCGGCCGATTCCACTCGACTCGACTTCTAAGATAGTCGGGTTTCGCGAAACACGACTCGACTCTAAAAAGGTCAAGGTCGCTCAACCCTAGTGGAGATTACTCAGTGAGCGCAGTGTGAGAGTGACTGACAATGGCTGGATTGTCCTCTGAGCTGGTGGAGATTACTCAGTGAGCGCAGTGTGAGAGTGACTGACAATGGCTGACTTGTCCTCTGAGCTGGTGGAGATTACTCAGCGAGTGCAGTGTGAGGGTGACTGACAATGGCTGGATTGTCCTCTGAGCTGGTGGAGATTACTCAGTGAGCGCAGTGTGAGAGTGGCTGACAATGGCTGACTTTTCATCTGAGCTGGTGGAGATTACTCAGTGAGCGCAGTGTGAGAGTGGCTGACAATGGCTGACTTGTCCTCTGAGCTGGTGGAGATTACTCAGTGAGCGCAGTGTGAAAGTGACTGACAATGGCTGACTTGTCCTCTGAGCTGGTGGAGATTACTCAGTGAGCGCAGTGTGAGAGTGACTGACAATGGCTGGATTGTCCTCTGAGCTGGTGGAGATTACTCAGCGAGCTCAGTGTGAGAGTGACTGACAATGGCTGACTTGTCCTCTGAGCTGGTGGAGATTACTCAGAGAGCGCAGTGAGGGTGACGGACAATGGCTAGATTGTCCTCTGGTCTGGTGGAGATTACTCAGCGAGTGCAGTGTGAGAGTGACTGACCATGGCTGGATTGTCCTCTGAGCTGGTGGAGATTACTCAGTGAGCGCAGTGTGAGGGTGACTGACAATGGCGGGATTGTCCTCTGAGCTGGTGGAGATTACTCAGAGAGCGCAGTGAGGGTGACGGACAATGGTGGGATTGTCCTCTGGTCTGGTGATTACTCAGCGAGTGCAGTGTGAGAGTGACTGACCATGGCTGGATTGTCCTCTGAGCTGGTGGAGATTACTCAGTGAGCGCAGTGTGAGGGTAACTGACAATGGCTGGATTGTCCTCTGAGCTGGTGGAGATTATTCAGTGAGCGTAGTATGGGGGTGACTGACAATGGCTGGATTGTCCTCTGAACTGGTGGTGATTACTCAGCGAGCGCAGTGTGAGGGTGACTGACAATGGCTGGATTGTCCTCTGAGCTGGTGGAGATTACTCAGTGAGCTCAGTGTGAGGGTGACTGACAATAGCTGGATTGTCCTCTGAGCTGGTGGAGATTACTCAGTGAGCGTAGTATGAGGGTGACTGACAAAGGCTCTTCTTCATTCGCTCAGCTCTGCTATGTTTGTCCTCATGGAGTCCTTGCAGGGATGTCGTGTGGATGAAGCCTCTGATAACTCCTCCTGTCATGGTTAATCCTAAACTGTTGGAGCAGGAGGAGGAGTCAGGGGCTAATCCTAAGTAATGTTGTGTTGTAGAGACACCGAGAATCTACTGATGGCTAAAGACCCCGGAGATTTCCTCATCCGGATCAGCCAGACGCGAGCGGGGTACATCCTGAGCTACAGGTGAGGAGTGGCTCCGCGTGCAGTAGGGCTTGGCTCCGCGCTCCACATGCAGTAGGACTGAGCTCCGCGTGCAGTAGGGCTGGGCTCCGCGGTCCACGTGCAGTAGAACTGGGCTCTGCGCGCAGAAAGGCTGGGCACTGTGCTCCGCACGCGGAAGGGCTGGGCTCTGCGCTTTCCGCGCGTAGAAGGGCTGGGCTCTGCGCTCCGCACGCGGAAGGGCTGGGCTCTGCGCTCCGTACGCAGAAGGGCTGGGCTCTGCGCTCCGTACGCAGAAGGGCTGGGCTCTGTGCTCCGCACGCAGAAGGGCTGGGCTCTGCGCTCCGTACGCAGAAGGGCTGGGCTCTGTGCTCTGCACGCAGAAGGGCTGGGCTCTGCGCTCCGCACGCAGAAGGGCTGGGCTCTGCGCTCCGTACGCAGAAGGGCTGGGCTCTGTGCTCTGCACTCAGAAGGGCTGGGCTCTGCACGCAGAAGGGCTGGGCTCTGCCCGCAATTAGAAGGGCTGGGCTCTGCGCTCCGCACGCAGAAGGGCTGGGCTCTGCGCTCCGCATGCAGAAGGGCTGGGCTCTGTGCTCTGCACGCAGAAGGGCTGGGCTCCGCACGCAGGAGGGCTGGGCTCTGCGCTCCGCATGCAGAAGGTCTGGGCTCTGTGCTCTGCACGCAGAAGGGCTGGGCTCTGCGCTCCTGTCACGATTCCCCTGACCGCTGTCACCAATGGGTCAGGATTCACACCGTGACCGTCACCCCTACGTCACGGATTGAGGTGACTTTAGGCCAACAGACGGCGGTCACATGTGCAGGGGGGCTTATCTTAGTTATCCCTCCACTCCACGATGTGATGAAAAAACACACACAAGGCTATTGACCTCTTAGTTTACAGCAGGGGCTTATTCTAGGTATCCCACTGCTTTCAATATACCACGAACTGCAGGGATTTATGTATATCCCGCTTACAGTTCCACTTAACACTTGCAGTTCTCTGGCGCCCCCTTACTCTCAGGTCAGATTAGGTACTGCACCCTGGGTAATTAGTCGCCAGAAAGGCTGCCTGCTATGTACTGGCTATTGGGCACGCTGCAGCGACGCGATAACTACTCCCACTCAGGCAGGAACAATAATTATCAACGCCGCAGCCGCTTCAGCATCACCCAAAAGTCTGCACACTATCGGTATCACTGCCACCAGCTTCGATTAAACGGGTCCGAAGCTAACCCAACACAACAGTAACAGTAGCGTATTTTCCCTTCAAGAGACTTAGGGTACGGTTTAGAACAGGAGAACGGACTAATATATAATATTATATCCCATAAAAAATTAGGCAGTGCTTTATCAAAAATATTTTATAAAGATGTTATAAATGAGACAATTGCAAATATGTACATGGGTAATTATAACATAAAGGGAATAAATGAGAAAAGTATCACTCACATGTTAAAAGCATGGCGGGCACCCCAGGCTAGTGCAGTTTCCATACATCCCAGTCCATGGGATGTACTCAGCTCTTCCAGGACAATAGGACAAGAAGTCCAGAAGAAGAAATCAAGCAGACAGTCAGCTGGGGATGTGTGCAGCCAGTTATACTTTGAAGGCTGTGACATCACAGAAAGGCTGGCTTATCCAGACCCTCCTCTCTCTACATTCTGAGTACTTCAATCTTAAATTTATCTCCTGGCTATAACTTTGCTACAAAACATGACAGAGTCAGACTCAACCTATCATTCATCTCAGATTAACGTGAGCATTCTAATGAGATCAAATATGTCCTATCTGGGATACATATTTACAGAGAAATCCCTACTTCTTTACCAGATGGAGTTAGAAGCCCGAGTCTCATGGGATGTGTAGATACACCGAGTGAGACTAAGAATATATATTTTCGTATTTCTAGATTAAATCGTTTGCCTAATATCTAACAAAAACTAAACAAATAATCTTTCATGAATTTTTGGAGCCACTTTTCCTTATAGCTGAACAAGAGCTTACACAGGAAATGCCAGTCGTAAATTCCATTCGGCAATAAAACCTCTCTTCCCCCATACTCTCAGAGAAGGAAAGCCAGGAATTTGCAGCTACAAACTGTTACTCCAAGAAGGGGGGCTTAGCCCACGCAGGCTAGCAAGAGAACTAGTTATGATATTTCATACCATATCGTGACAGCTCCGCACGCAGAAGGGCTGGACTCTGCGCTCCGCACGCAGAAGGGCTGGACTCTGCGCTCAGTACGCAGAAGGGCTGGGCTCTGCGCTCCGCATGCAGAAGGGCTGGGCTCTGTGCTCCACACGCAGAAGGGCTGGGCTCTGCGCGCAGAAGAGCTGGTCTGCGCTCCGCACGCAGAGTGTTTGCACAGCTACAGTAAATGCTGCATTATGGCGCAGGAGCTGCATACAGAGGAGATACAAAGTGAAATCATTCTAAGCAGGTTAATAAAATAAACCTACAATAATGCGGTTGCATAAGTGTCAGCACCCTCTTATACTTGGGATGTAGTTGTGCTCAGAATCAGGCGATCACATTCCCCCGTGTTATACCGTAGTCAGCTCTTAGCCGCCGTCATTTACAGCGATTCTGATTTACCCAAGATCTCACTGCTCAGGAGTATTTTATGGTCCATAAACATCTGGCAACACAGCAGAGGATCTCAATGTGGAAAGTTGTCAGTCAGGAAGAGGGGAAAAAAAGATTTCCCAGGCATTAGATCTACTGAGACACTGTGAGACGTCATCAAGAAGAGGCTGAAATCTGGTGATGACATTAGCAGATGCCTGAACCTACGTCATGTCGGCCAGAAGCCTCTTGGGAACGTGATCTGTCTGATTAGACTGAGGGGGAACTTTGCATCCATAGTTCCACTAGGCACAAAGCCAACATCAGTCATCTCCAGAAAACCCCCATCCCCACAATGAGGCATGGTGGGGCCAGCGTTGTCCTTTGGGCTGTTTTTCGGCAGCTGGAACTGAGGCTTTAGCCAAGGGCGAGGGATGTGTGGCCAGTAGTGATGAGCGCAAGTATACTTGTTGCTCGGGTTTTCCTGAGCAAGCTCTGGTGATCTCCTAGTATTTGTTATTGCTCGGAGATATAGTTTTGATGGCCTCAGTTGCATGATATACGTCTGCCAGATACGCTGAATACATGTGAGGAATGCCTGTTTGTTAGGGAATTCCCACATGTATTCAGCCTGTCCAGCAGTCGTAAATCATGCAGCTGAGGCGATGAAAACTAAATCTCTGAGCAATAACAAATACTCGGAGATCACCCGAGCGTACTGAGGAAATCTCGAGTAACAAGTACACTCGCTCATCACTAGTGGCCAGTACAGATATCAGACAATCTTACATCAGAGCAAAAAAAAAGGGAAGAAGCCAGCACTGCTTATGGTCAGAACGCAATAACTGAAGTGCAATTGCACATAAATTCTAACTGTATTTCAAATATGAGACATTTAGCAAACAATTGATCAATTCTTTGAGCTACCCCGCCACTTCACGGCAATCTCATAATGGGGCAGTCCTAATCTTCGTATTTTATTTACGTTGTGCCATTATGGCTTCCTGAATGTATAAAAAAAAAAAAAAAAAAAAGGACCACATTAAATGCGAACTGTACCTGGAGCATTTTCAGAATCACTCCCTTGGTGCCAGGAAAGGCAAGCGCAGGTAAAGGCCGATCAGGTCCAGTGCGGACATTTCAGATCTGGCTTCCACACTGCCAAACCCGCACCAAAGATGAAGGGTGAGACAGGCTGAGACACAGGTGCACAATTAACTTGAGCCTGAGGCGGGGCAGGGCTGCTGTGTGTGTGCACAGCAGCCTATCAATCACAGTGAACACAGAAAGAATGGCGCACATAACCCAGCGTGCGCGGCAACAGTGGTGGTCAGCCACATACCAATGCAAAGCAAAAAAAAAGGGAAGAAGCCAGCACTGCTTATTTAGTTAGTTAAGTTAAGTTAGTTGTGCACCTGTGTCTCAGCCTGTCTCACCCTTCATCTTTGGTGCGGGTTTGGCAGTGTGGAAGCCAGATCTGAAATGTCCGCACTGGACCTGATCGGCCTTTACCTGCGCTTGCCTTTCCTGGCACCAAGGGAGTGATTCTGAAAATGCTCCAGGTACAGTTCGCATTTAATGTGGTCCTTTTTTTTTTTTTTTTTTTTTTTTTTTTTATACATTCAGGAAGCCATAATGGCACAACGTAAATAAAATACGAAGATTAGGACTGCCCCATTATGAGATTACCGTGAAGTGGCGGGGTAGCTCAAAGAATTGATCAATTGTTTGCTAAATGTCTCATATTTGAAATACAGTTAGAATTTATGTGCAATTGCACTTCAGTTATTGCGTTCTGACCATAAGCAGTGCTGGCTTCTTCCCTTTTTTTTAATCTTACATCAGAACCTTCCCGCCTGCTGAAAAGCTGAAGATGAGGAGGAATATCACCGAAAACAATCCAAAATGACCTGTGGTGACCTGAAGAGGGCGCTGTACACAGGAGATGTCCCGCAATCTGTGGTGACCTGAAGAGGACGCTGTACACAGGAGATGTCCCCGCAATCTGTGGTGACCTGAAGAGGACGCTGTACACAGGAGATGTCCTGCAATCTGTGGTGATCTGAAGAGGACGCTGTACACAGGAGATGTCCCCGCAATCTGTGGTGACCTGAAGAGGACGCTGTACACAGGAGATGTCCTGCAATCTGTGGTGATCTGAAGAGGGCGCTGTACACAGGAGATGTCCCCGCAATCTGTGGTGACCTGAAGAGGACGCTGTACACAGGAGATGTCCCGCAATCTGTGGTGTCCTGAAGAGGACGCTGTACACAGGAGATGTCCCGCAATCTGTGGTGTCCTGAAGAGGACGCTGTACACAGGAGATGTCCTGCAATCTGTGGTGACCTGAAGAGGATGCTGTACACAGGAGATGTCCCGCAATCTGTGGTGTCCTGAAGAGGGCGCTGTACACAGGAGATGTCCCCGCAATCTGTGGTGACCTGAAGAGGACGCTGTACACAGGAGATGTCCTGCAATCTGTGGTGATCTGAAGAGGACGCTGTACACAGGAGATGTCCCCGCAATCTGTGGTGATCTGAAGAGGACGCTGTACACAGGAGATGTCCTGCAATCTGTGGTGATCTGAAGAGGACGCTGTACACAGGAGATGCCCTGCAATCTGTGGTGATCTGAAGAGGACGCTGTACACAGGAGATGCCCTGCAATCTGTGGTGATCTGAAGAGGACGCTGTACACAGGAGATGTCCCCACAATCTGTGGTGATGTGAAGAAGGCGCTGTACACAGGAGATGTCCCTGCAATCTGTGGTGACCTGAAGAGGACGCTGTACACAGGAGATGTCCCCGCAATCTGTGGTGACCTGTAGAGGACGCTGTACACAGGAGATGTCCTGCAATCTGTGGTGATCTGAAGAGGACGCTGTACACAGGAGATGTCCCCGCAATCTGTGGTGACCTGAAGAGGACGCTGTACACAGGAGATGTCCCGCAATCTGTGGTGACCTGAAGAAAGCGCTGTACACAGGAGATGTCCCGCAATCTGTGGTGATCTGAAGAGGACGCTGTACACAGGAGATGTCCCCGCAATCTGTGGTGATGTGAAGAAGGCGCTGTACACAGGAGATGCCTCAGCAATCTGTGGTGACCTGAAGAGGACGCTGTACACAGGAGATGTCCCCGCAATCTGTGGTGACCTGTAGAGGTCGCTGTACACAGGAGATGTCCCCGCAATCTGTGGTGACCTGAAGAGGACGCTGTACACAGGAGATGTCCCGCAATCTGTGGTGACCTGAAGAGGACGCTGTACACAGGAGATGTCCCCGCAATCTGTGATGACCTGAAAAGGGCGCTGTACACAGGAGATGCCCCCGTAATCTGTGGTGACCTGAAGAGGATGCTGTACACAGGAGATGTCCCGCAATCTGTGGTGACCTGAAGAGGGCGCTGTACACAGGAGATGTCCCCGCAATCTGTGATGACCTGAAAAGGGCGCTGTACACAGGAGATGCCCCCGTAATCTGTGGTGACCTGAAGAGGGCGCTGTACACAGGAGATGTCCCCGCAATCTGTGGTGACCTGAAGAGGGGGCTGTACACAGGAGATGTCCCCGCAATCTGTGGTGACCTGAAGAGGATGCTGTACACAGGAGATGCCCCGCAATCTGTGGTGATCTGAAGAGGACGCTGTACACAGGAGATGTCCCCGCTATCTGTGGTGACCTGAAGAGGGCGCTGTACACAGGAGATGCCCCCGCAATCTGTGGTGACCTGAAGAGGACGCTGTACACAGGAGATGCCCCCGCAATCTGTGGTGACCTGAAGAGGACGCTGTACACAGGAGATGTCCCGCAATCTGTGGTGACCTGAAGAGGACGCTGTACACAGGAGATGTCCCCGCAATCTGTGGTGACCTGAAGAGGACGCTGTACACAGGAGATGTCCCGCAATCTGTGGTGACCTGAAGAGGACGCTGTACACAGGAGATGTCCCCGCAATCTGTGGTGACCTGAAGAGGACGCTGTACACAGGAGATGTCCCCGCAATCTGTGGTGTCCTGAAGAGGACGCTGTACACAGGAGATGCCCTGCAATCTGTGGTGACCTGAAGAGGATGCTGTACACAGGAGATGTCCCCGCAATCTGTGGTGACCTGAAGAGGGCGCTGTACACAGGAGATGTCCCCGCAATCTGTGGTGACCTGAAGAGGACGCTGTACACAGGAGATGCCCCCGCAATCTGTGGTGACCGGAAGAGGGCGCTGTACACAGGAGATGTCCCCGCAATCTGTGGTGACCTGAAGAGGGCGCTGTACACAGGAGATGTCCCCGCAATCTGTGGTGACCTGAAGAGGGCGCTGTACACAGGAAATGTCCCCGCAATCTGTGGTGACCTGAAGAGGGCGCTGTACACAGGAGATGCCCTGCAATCTGTGGTGACCTGAAGAGGATGCTGTACACAGGAGATGTCCCCGCAATCTGTGGTGTCCTGAAGAGGGCGCTGTACACAGGAGATGTCCCCGCAATCTGTGGTGACCTGAAGAGGACGCTGTACACAGGAGATGTCCCCGCAATCTGTGGTGACCTGAAGAGGACGCTGTACACAGGAGATGTCCCGCAATCTGTGGTGACCTGAAGAGGGCGCTGTACACAGGAGATGCCCCGCAATCTGTGGTGACCTGAAGAGGACGCTGTACACAGGAGATGCCCCCGCAATCTGTGGTGACCTGAAGAGGACGCTGTACACAGGAGATGTCCCCGCTATCTGTGGTGAGCTGAAGAGGACGCTGTACACAGGAGATGCCCCCGCAATCTGTGGTGACCTGAAGAGGGCGCTGTACACAGGAGATGTCCCCGCAATCTGTGGTGACCTGAAGAGGACGCTGTACACAGGAGATGCCCCCGCAATCTGTGGTGACCTGAAGAGGAGGCTGTACACAGGAGATGCCCCCGCAATCTGTGGTGTCCTGAAGAGGGCGCTGTACACAGGAGATGTCCCCGCTATCTGTGGTGTCCTGAAGAGGACGCTGTACACAGGAGATGCCCCCGCAATCTGTGGTGACCTGAAGAGGACGCTGTACACAGGAGATGTCCCCGCAATCTGTGGTGACCTGAAGAGGACGCTGTACACAGGAGATGTCCCCGCAATCTGTGGTGACCTGAAGAGGACGCTGTACACAGGAGATGTCCCCGCAATCTGTGGTGACCTGAAGAGGACGCTGTACACAGGAGATGTCCCCGCAATCTGTGGTGACCTGAAGAGGACGCTGTACACAGGAGATGTCCCCGCAATCTGTGGTGACCTGAAGAGGACGCTGTACACAGGAGATGTCCCTGCAATCTGTGGTGACCTGAAGAGGGCGCTGTACACAGGAGATGCCCCCACAATCTGTGGTGACCTGAAGAGGGCGCTGTACACAGGAGATGTCCCCGCAATCTGACAGATGTGGAGCTACTGCAAGGAGGAGGCGGCAAATATCAACAATTCTATATGTGCTGCGCTGACAGACCCAGGGGGCTGCAACACAGTTTAAGGGTGTGTATATTTATGCAACCAGATTATTTTTTAATTTTTCAACAAAAAAGTAATTTTTTTTTCTCAGTGGATTTGTACAGATTTTAGGCGACACTAAAGGGGGGGAAAAGTTCTGAAATGATGAAATCAGGGGTTTGTAGACTTTTTTTTATATCCACTGTATACTTCTATATACTGCTACACTATATACTTACATTTACTACTTTTATAATATACACTATATATTGCTATACAATAAATCATTTAATTCCAACACCTGCAAATTGTGTATGTATAAATATATATCTAAAACGGCACGTCTGTCTGCGCCCTCCCGTCACTCGGCACGTCTGTCTGCGCCCTCCCGTCACTCGGCACGTCTGTCTGCGCCCTCCCGTCATGCGGCAAGTCTGTCGGTGCGCTCCCGTCACGAGGCAAGTCTGTCGGCGCACTCCCGTCATGCGGCAATTCTGTCGGCGCGCTCCCGTCACTCGGCACGTCTGTCTGCGCCCTCCCGTCACTCGGCAAGTCTGTCGGTGCGCTCCCGTCACGAGGCAAGTCTGTTGGCACGCTCCCGTCACTCGGCAATTCTGTCGGCGCGCTCATGTCACGCGGCAAGTCTGTAGTCACGCTCCCGTCATGCGGGATTACACTTTTCAGTACAGATATTCGTATCTCATGCCGGCTGTCTTCTGTCTCATCACCGTATCTTCTCCACCAGATCAGTCTCCACTTGCCGCCATTACATGGTGGATGTGCGCTCCAATGGCTGCTACGTGATTCCCGGAGAGGATCGCGCTCACACCTCACTCATGGATCTAGTGCAATTCCACCAGGAAACTGGGATCCAACCATACGGAGAAATTCTCAGAGAACCTTGTGGAAAGGTAATGGCCAGAAACCGCACAACTTCTATCACTCCCATCTATTATGCGTAGGAACAACTACTCTGTAGCGGCTCACATCGGACCAGCAAAAGCGCAGTTACACGCACACTCTGCGCAAGCCACCACTGCTAGACAAGTCCTTCAGGGCCGGCGTATTCTTCACCCACTCCTGAAGGGGAGGAGAGCTTTACAGAGCCCTTCACATACTGCAGTCGCAGGGTAGCTGGCATCTGGTGACTCGGACGATGTAGAGTCAGGTAACAAGAGTATATCCAAAGCTAGCAGCCTAAAACATAAGCAATAACCAAAGGGAACCCTGGGACAATAGCTAATGAAGAAGAACCAGTAAAGACCATTAGCACTGCTGAGGAGCAACCAGAACCCAACCAGGAAGCACTCACCATAGCACTATGCAATGGAAATGAATAAACAGCACTGGTGTTATGGACTGACCTGGGTTGGAGTAGTGATATTGCAACCACTAGGGCAGCATCGGCAAGGACCATATTCTGGGATAGCAAAGGGGTCGATACACAGGAACAGCAATGTAGTGTGAAGGAATAAGCAGAAATCATAGTCGGGGAAGTCAGGGGTCAATATCAGCAGTGTCGTTAGAAGGAATAAGCTGCGGGTGGAAAGAAGCTTGACTAAAGACTGGTAGCTCAGTAATCAGGCAAGGCAAGAAGAGCAAGGCCAGGTTTAATTAGGTTGTGCAATCAGGATGAGCCAATCAGCAACTCAGGGTGGTGACCAACAGGAGCTCAGGGTGGAGACATCTTCAACAACATATCTGGTGCACAGGAGCTGCTAGGTTCGAATCCTTAACAGAGCCAGCCCAATTCTAAGGATAACAATCAGGTGATGCATTGCCCCAGTCATGGCCAGGGAGCAAATCTCAGCTCACCTGTGCAGCAGGGTGCACACTGTTGTGAATTCTGTGGCCAAGCTCCCTCCTGTGGTCTTGAGTGGTACTTCGGCTGGTTCTGTCTATGAGCTTCCTTTGGTGGATGAGAGTGGTACTGCGGCTTCTGAGTTTCCTTCCTCAGGTGATGAGGTTAAGTCGTTAGGTGCTGCTCTATTTAACTCCACCTAGTGCTTTGATCCTGGCCTCCAGTCAATGTTCTAGTATTGGTCTTGCTTCCTCCTGAATCGTTCCTGTGGCCTGTCTATCCTGCATAAGCTAAGTTTTGCTTGTGTTATTTTTGTTTGCTATTTTTTCTGTCCAGCTTGCTATTTTGGTTTTTCTTGCTTGCTGGAAGCTCTGGGACGCAGAGGGAGCACCTCCGTACCGTTAGTCGGTGCGGAGGGTCTTTTTGCCCCCTCTGCGTGGTTGTTTGTAGGGTTTTGTGTTGACCGCAAAGCAATCTTTCATATCTTTGGTCTGTTCAGTAAGTTGGGCCTCACTTTGCTAAATCTATTTCATCTCTGCGTTTGTATTTTCATCTCAACTCACAGTCATTATATGTGGGGGCTGCCTTTTCCTTTGGGGTATTTCTCTGAGGCAAGGTAGGCTTATTTTTCTTTCTTAGGGCTAGCTAGTTTCTCAGGCTGTGCTCGAGGCGCATAGGTCTGGTCAGGAGCGCTCCACGGCTACCTTTAGTGTGGTTGGATAGGATTAGGGATTGCGGTCAGCAGAGTTCCCACGTCTCAGAGCTCGTCCTATGTTTTTGGTAATTGTCAGGTCACTTTGTGTGCTCTGAACTTCAATGTCCATTGTGGTTCTGAATTACCTGTTCATAACCGCACACATGCCCACCATTGGCTAACGCCAGACAAGACAGCGCCCCATGTCTCCTGGCCAAGAAGCAAGTGGGAAGCTAAGCGTTCCATGTTCCACATCACTCCCCACTTCCACACACAGGACACCACCCTGTGTAGTCGCACCACCCCAGTGCACATTAGCTCTGCCCTCACCACAGACAGACCAGCGGAACAGTCTGGAAACCAAAGGTGGACGACTGCGTCCATGGCAGGTATTCCTAACACCATCATCACTGACCCCAGGAACCCAAAATCTATTCTCCGATCACACAATGTATCACTCCTATCATCCTTGTGAGATAAAGGAGGAGGAAGAGGCAGACTGGAAAGAAGATAAGGAGGAGGACAGGGTAGTTTGGATGGTGGAGGTTTTGTTTGCCGCCTACTTTATCTATAGTTGTCCCACCGTTGCAGTGTAAGGACGGTCGGGTGGCATGTCGAGGGTGCAGGCAGCTTTATGTTTGTCGTTGTGACAGTAAATGACTGTCGATCACAGGTTTCCGCTACATATTATGGCCTGGTTGGGGTAGTTACAGTTTTTGGTAGATCGTCTGGTTATTCCTTTCTTTACATAGATAAATCATTGGGAGCCGGACAATGAGGAGCTGAAATTTCTGAAGAGAATGTTGCCTCTGAGGGATGAGAACGCAGTGTCTCCCGTTCCCACGGTCTCGCATGGGGCACCTCAGGTCTCCCAGTCACTGGAGTTGTCCCGACATTACCACAGATCAATCCGGCGGGCAATGCGTGAAATCCAGCAGGTAAGGTTTGACATCCACTTCGCTTATTTTGGGATTGTGTGTGGTCTCATCTTCTGGTGGGCTATTGCAGTGTTCTCACTTGTAATTAAATTCTGGTGGGCTCTCCCTGTCCTCTCCTGTAATTATCTTCTGGTGGGCTCTCCCAGTCCTCTCCTGTAATTATCTTCTGGTGGGCTCTCCCTGTCCTCTCCTGTAATTATCTTCTGGTGGGCTCTCCCAGTCCTCTCCTGTAATTATCTTCTGGTGGGCACTGCCAATCCTCTCCTGTAATTATCTTCTGGTGGGCTCGCCCAGTCCTCTCCTGTAATTATCTTCTGGTGGGCTCTCCCAGTCCTCTACTGTAATTATCTTCTGGTGGGCTCTCCCAGTCCTCTCCTGTAATTATCCTTTTGTGGGCACTGCCAATCCTCTCCTGTAATTATCTTCTGGTGGGCTCGCCTAGTCCTCTCCTGTAATTATCTTCTGGTGGGCTCTCCCAGTCCTCTCCTGTAATTATCTTCTGGTGGGCTCTCCCAGTCCTCTCCTGTAGTTATCTTATGGTGGGATCTCCCAGTCCTCTCCTGTAATTATCTTCTGGTGGGCTCTCCCAGTCCTCTCCTGTAATTGTCTTCTGGTGGGCTCGCCTAGTCCTCTACTGTAATTATCTTCTGGTGGGCTCGCCCAGTCCTCTCCTGTAATTATCTTCTGGTGGGCTCGTCCAGTCCACTCCTGTAATTGTCTTCTGGTGGGCTCGCCTAGTCTTCTCCTGTAATTATCCTCTGGTGCGCTCTCGCAATCCTCTCCTGTAATTATTTTCTGGTTGGCTCGCCCAGTCCTCTCCTGTAATTATCGCCTGATGGGCTCTCCCAGTCCTCCCCTGTAATTATCCTCTGGTGGGCTCTCCCAGTCCTCTCCTGTAATTGTCTTCTGGTGGGCTCGCCCAGTCCTCTCCTGTAATTATCTTCTGGTTGGCTCCCCCAGTCCTCACTTGTAATTAAATTCTGGTGGGCTCACCCAGTTATCTCCTGTAATTATCTTCTGGTGGGCTCTCCCAGTCCTCTCCTGTAATTGTCTTCTGGTGGGCTCGCCTAGTCTTCTCCTGTAATTATCTTCTGGTGGGCTCGCCCAGTCCTCTCCTGTAATTATCTTCTGGTTGGCTCCCCCAGTCCTCACTTGTAATTAAATTCTGGTGGGCTCACCCAGTTATCTCCTGTAATTATCTTATATTGGGCTCTCCCAGTCCTCTCCTGTAATTGTCTTCTGGTGGGCTCGCCCAATGCTCTTGTTACGATTCACACCGTGACCGTCACCCCCACGTCACGGATTGAGGTGACTTTAGGCCAACAGACGGCTATCACATGTGCAGGGGGCTTATCTTAGTTATCCCTCCACTGCACAATGTGATGAAAAAACACACACAAGGCTATTGACCTCTTAGTTTACAGCAGGGGCTTATTTTAGGTATCCCACTGCTCTTCAATATACCACGAACTGCAGGGATTTATGTATATCCCACTTACAGTTCCACTTGAAACTTGCAGCTCTCTGGCGCCCCCCTTACTCTCAGGTCAGATTAGATACTGCAGCTAGGGTAATTAGTCGCCAGAAAGGCTGCCTGCTATGTACTGGCTATTGGGCACGCTGCAGCGACGCGATAACCTACTCCCACTCAGGCAGGAACAATAATTATCAACGCCGCAGTCGCTACAACAACACCCAAAGGCAATGTACAAATGTATGCTGCCACCAGCTTCGATTAAACGGGTCCGAAGCTAACCATAAACAGTAGCGTAATTCCCTTCAGGAGACAGGGTACGTTTTAGAACAGGAAGAACGAATCTAGTATATTAAATATTATACTCCATAAATGATTTTAAGGCAGTGTTTATAAAAAGTTATATAAAGATGTTACAATATGAGACAATTGAAATATGTACAAGGTAATAATAAAAATAACAGGGGTTAAATGAGAAATAACACTTACATGTGTTCAGATCATTTGAGGCAACCAGGCTAGTGGTGGAGTTTCCATCTGTCTCAGTGCATCAGGACTCTGGTTAGGAACAGCTCTTCAAGTCAGACTCACATAGGCTCCAGCAGACAGACAGCCCCAGGCTGGGGTGCCTGGCAGACTTATAGCTCAACCTGATGACATCACAAAAAAGGGCTGGTTTACCCAGCCCCTCCTCTCTCTTCAGTTTTACTAAATTTAACCTAAATTTGTCTAATGCCTGTAACTTCGCTACAGAACATGTCATAGTCATAACAAACCCAGCATTCATTTCGTATTAACATTGGCATTCTAATGAGATCAAATATGTTCTATTTGTGGTGCATAATTACAGAGAAATCCCTACTTTTTTACCTGATGGAGTTAGAAGCTCATGGTTACAGCGGTTGACAGATCCGCCGATGGACGTTAAGAATATGTATTTTTCCTTTTTTCTAGCCCAATATCTTACAATAATGGAACAAAGACTTTCATGGATTCTGGAAGCTTCTATACCAGTTTCAGCTAGTGCAGTTGGGAGGAGGACGAGTAACTGGCTTCGAGCCTGGAATTTATGGCCAGGGCAATAAAACCCCCTCCTACACATAGATTCAGAAACACAGAGGGAAGGGAGGGCTGTTTAGCCCGCAGCATGAGTTTGACAGGCAAACTCCAAAATCATATTATATTTCATATAATCTCGTGACAGCTCTCGTGTAATTATCTTCTGTTGGGCTCTCACAGTCCTCTCCTTTAATTGTCTTCTGGTGGGCTCTCCCAGTCCTCTCCTCTAATCATCTTCTGGTGGGCTCTCCCAGTCCTCTCCTGTAATTCTTATGGTGGGCTCTCCCAGGCCTCTCCTGTAATTATCTTCTGGTGGACTCTCCCAGTCCTCTACTGTAATTATCTTCTGGTGGGCTCTCCCAGGCCTCTCCTGTAATTGTCTTCTGGTGCGCTCTCCCAGTCCTCTCCTGTAATTATCTTCTGGTGGGCTCTCCCTGTCCTCTCCTGTAATTCTTATGGTGGGCTCACCCAGTCCTCTCCTGTAATTGTCTTCTGGTGGGCTCTCCCAGTCCTCTCCTGTAATTATTTTCTGGTGGGCTCTCCCAGTCCTCTCCTGTAATTTTCTTCTGGTGGGCTCTCCCAGTCTTCTCCTGTAATTCTTATGGTGGGCTCACCCAGTCCTCTCCTGTAATTGTCTTCTGGTGGGCTCTCTGTCCTCTCCTGTAATTATTTTCTGGTGGGCTCTCCCAGTCCTCTCCTGTAATTTTCTTCTGGTGGGCTCGCCTAGTCTTCTCCTGTAATTATCTTCTGGTGGTCTCGCCCGGTCCTCACTTGTAATTAAATTCTGGTGGCCTCGCCCAGTCCTCTCCTGTAATTATCACATGGTGGGCTTGCCCAGTCCTCTCCTGTAATTGTCTTCTGGTGGGCTCGCCCAGTCCTCTCCTGTAATTGTCTTCTGGTGGGCTCGCCCAGTCCTCTCCTGTAATTATCTTCTGGTGGGCTCTCCCAGTCCTCTCCTGTAATTGTCTTCTGGTGGGCTCTTGCAATCCTCTCCTGTAATTTTTTTCTGGTTGGCTCGCCTAGTCCTCTCCTGTAATTATCGCCTGGTGCACTCTACCAGTCCACTTCTGTAATTATCTTCTGGTGGGCTCTCCCAGTCCTCTCCTGTAATTATCTTCTGGTGGGCTCTCCCGGTCCTCTCCTGTAATTATCTTCTGGTGGGCTCTCCCGGTCCTCTCCTGTAATTATCTTCTGGTGGGCTCTCCCTGTCCTCTCCTGTAATTATCTTCTGGTGGACTCTCCCAGTCCTCTCCTGTAATTATCTTCTGGTGGGCTCGCCTAGTCCTCACTTGTAATTATCTTCTGGTGGGCTAGCCCAGTCCTCTTCTGTAATTATCTTCTGGTGGGCTCTCCCAGTCCTCTCCTGTAATTATCTTCTGGTGGGCTCGCCTAGTCCTCACTTGTAATTATCTTCTGGTGGGCTAGCCCAGTCCTCTGCTGTAATTATCTTCTGGTGGGCTCTCCCTGTCCTCTCCTGTAATTATCTTCTGGTGGGCTCTCCCTGTCCTCTCCTGTAATTATCCTCTGGTGGGCTCTCCCTGTCCTCTCCTGTAATTATCTTCTGGTGGGCTCTCCCTGTCCTCTCCTGTAATTATCTTCTGGTGGGCTCTCCCAGTCCTCTCCTGTAATTATCTTCTGGTGGGCTCTCCCAGTCCTCTTCTGTAATTATCTTCTGGTGGGCTCTCCCAGTCCTCTCCTGTAATTATCCTCTGGTGGGCTCTCCCTGTCCTCTCTTGTAATTATCTTCTGGTGGGCTCTCCCAGTCCTCTCCTGTAATTATCTTCTGGTGGGCTCTCCCAGTCCTCTTCTGTAATTATCTTCTGGTGGGCTCTCCCTGTCCTCTCCTGTAATTATCTTCTGGTGGGCTCTCCCTGTCCTCTTCTGTAATTATCTTCTGGTGGGCTCTCCCCGTCCTCTCCTGTAATTATCTTCTGGTGGGCTCTCCCTGTCCTCTCTTGTAATTATCTTCTGGTGGGCTCTCCCAGTTCTCTCCTGTAATTATCTTCTGGTGGGCTCTCCCAGTCCTCTCCTGTAATTATCTTCTGGTGGGCTCTCCCCGTCCTCTCCTGTAATTATCTTCTGGTGGGCTCGCCTAGTCCTCTCCTGTAATTATCTTCTGGTGGGCTCGCCTAGTCCTCTCCTGTAATTATCTTCTGGTGGGCTCTCCCAGTCCTCTCCTGTAATTATCTTCTGGTGGCCTCTCCCAGTCCTCTCCTGTAATTGTCTTCTGGTGGGCTCTCCCAGTCCTCTCCTGTAATTATATTCTGGTGGGCTCTCCCTGTCCTCTCCTGTAATTATCTTCTGGTGGGCTCTCCCAGTTCTCTCCTGTAATTATCTTCTGGTGGGCTCTCCCAGTCCTCTCCTGTAATTATCTTCTGGTGGGCTCTCCCCGTCCTCTCCTGTAATTATCTTCTGGTGGGCTCGCCTAGTCCTCTCCTGTAATTATCTTCTGGTGGGCTCGCCTAGTCCTCTCCTGTAATTATCTTCTGGTGGGCTCTCCCAGTCCTCTCCTGTAATTATCTTCTGGTGGCCTCTCCCAGTCCTCTCCTGTAATTGTCTTCTGGTGGGCTCTCCCTGTCCTCTCCTGTAATTATATTCTGGTGGGCTCTCCCAGTCCTCTCCTGTAATTATCTTCTGGTGGGCTCTCCCTGTCCTATCCTGTAATTATCTTCTGGTGGGCTCTCCCAGTCCTCTCCTGTAATTATCTTCTGGTGGCCTCTCCCAGTCCTCTCCTATAATTATCTTCTGGTGGACTCTCCCAGTCCTCTCCTATAATTATCTTCTGGTGGGCTCTCCCTGTCCTCTTCTGTAATTATCTTCTGGTGGGCTCTCCCAGTCCTCTCCTGTAATTGTCTTCTGGTGGGCTCTCCCACTCCTCTTCTGTAATTGTCTTCTGGTGGGCTCTCCCTGTCCTCTCCTGTAATTATCTTCTGGTGGGCTCTCCCTGTCCTCTCCTGTAATTATCTTCTGGTGGGCTCTCCCACTCCTCTTCTGTAATTATCCTCTGGTGGGCTCTCCCTGTCCTCTCCTGTAATTATCTTCTGGTGGGCTCTCCCTGTCCTCTCCTGTAATTATCTTCTGGTGGGCTCTCCCACTCCTCTTCTGTAATTATCCTCTGGTGGGCTCTCCCACTCCTCTTCTGTAATTATCCTCTGGTGGGCTCTCCCTGTCCTCTCCTGTAATTATCTTCTGGTGGGCTCTCCCTGTCCTCTCCTGTAATTATCCTCTGGTGGGCTCTCCCTGTCCTCTCCTGTAATTATCTTCTGGTGGGCTCTCCCTGTCCTCTCCTGTAATTATCTTCTGGTGGGCTCTTCCCGTCCTCTTCTGTAATTATCCTCTGGTGGGCTCTCCCAGTCCTCTCCTGTAATTATCTTCTGGTGGGCTCTCCCCGTCCTCTCCTGTAATTATCTTCTGGTGGGCTCTCCCTGTCCTCTTCTGTAATTATCTTCTGGTGGGCTCTCCCTGTCCTCTCCTGTAATTATCTTCTGGTGGGCTCTCCCTGTCCTCTCCTGTAATTATCTTCTGGTGGGCTCTCCCACTCCTCTTCTGTAATTATCCTCTGGTGGGCTCTCCCACTCCTCTTCTGTAATTATCCTCTGGTGGGCTCTCCCTGTCCTCTCCTGTAATTATCTTCTGGTGGGCTCGCCCAGTCCTCACTTGTAGTTAAATTCTGGTGGGCTCTCCCAGTCCTCTTTTGTAATTATCTTCTGGTGGGCTCGCCCAGTCCTCTCCTGTAATTGTCTTCTGGTTGTCTCGCCCAGTCCTCTCCTATAATTATCTTCTGGTGGGCTCTCCCTGTCCTCTCCAGTAATTGTCTTCTGGTGGTCTCGCCCAGTCCTCTCCTATAATTATCTTCTGGTGGGCTCTCCCTGTCCTCTCCTGTAATTATCTTCTGGTGGGCTCTCCCAGTCCTCTGCTGTAATCATCTTCTGGTGGGCTCGCACAGTCCTCTCCTTTAATTGTCTTCTGGTGGGCTCTCCCAGTCCTCTTCTGTAATTATCTTCTGGTGGGCTCGCCCAGTCCTCACTTGTAGTTAAATTCTGGTGGACTCTCCCCGTCCTCTCCTGTAATTATCTTCTGGTGGGCTCTCCCTGTCCTCTCCTGTAATTATCTTCTGGTGGGCTCTCCCAGTCCTCTGCTGTAATCATCTTCTGGTGGGCTCTCCCTGTCCTCTCCTGTAATTATCTTCTGGTGGGCTCTCCCTGTCCTCTCCTGTAATTATCTTCTGGTGGCCTCTCCCAGTCCTCTCCTGTAATTGTCTTCTGGTGGACTCTCCCTGTCCTCTCCTGTAATTATCCTCTGGTGGGCTCTCCCTGTCCTCTCCTGTAATTATCTTCTGGTGGGCTCTCCCTGTCCTCTCCTGTAATTATCTTCTGGTGGGCTCTCCCAGTCCTCTCCTGTAATTATCTTCTGGTGGACTCTCCCCGTCCTCTCCTGTAATTATCTTCTGGTGGGCTCGCCTAGTCCTCTCCTGTAATTATCCTCTGGTGGGCTCTCCCTGTCCTCTCCTGTAATTATCTTCTGGTGGGCTCTCCCTGTCCTCTCCTGTAATTATCTTCTGGTGGGCTCTCCCTGTCCTCTCCTGTAATTATCTTCTGGTGGGCTCTCCCCGTCCTCTCCTGTAATTATCTTCTGGTGGGCTCTCCCAGTCCTCTCCTGTAATCATCTTCTGGTGGGCTCGCCTAGTCCTCTCCTGTAATTATCTTCTGGTGGGCTCTCCCAGTCCTCTCCTGTAATTATCTTCTGGTGGCCTCTCCCAGTCCTCTCCTGTAATTATCCTCTGGTGGGCTCTCCCTGTCCTCTCCTGTAATTATCCTCTGGTGGGCTCTCCCTGTCCTCTCCTGTAATTATCTTCTGGTGGGCGCTCCCAGTCCTCTTCTGTAATTATCCTCTGGTGGGCTCTCCCTGTCCTCTCCTGTAATTATCTTCTGGTGGACTCTCCCAGTCCTCTCCTGTAATTGTCTTCTGGTGGGCTCGCCTAGTCCTCTCCTGTAATTATCCTCTGGTGGGCTCTCCCAGTCCTCTACTGTAATTATCTTCTGTTGGGCACTCCCAGTCCTCTTCTGTAATTATCTTCTGGTGGGCTCTCCCTGTCCTCTTTTGTAATTATCCTCTGGTGGGCTCTCCCTGTCCTCTCCTGTAATTATCTTCTGGTGGGCTCTCCCTGTCCTCTCCTGTAATTATCTTCTGGTGGGCTCTCCCTGTCCTCTCCTGTAATTATCTTCTGGTGGGCTCTCCCTGTCCTCTCCTGTAATTATCTTCTGGTGGGCTCTCCCCGTCCTCTCCTGTAATTATCTTCTGGTGGGCTCTCCCAGTCCTCTCCTGTAATTATCCTCTGGTGGGCTCTCCCCGTCCTCTCCTGTAATTATCTTCTGGTGGGCTCTCCCCGTCCTCTCCTGTAATTATCTTCTGGTGGGCTCGCCTAGTCCTCTCCTGTAATTATCTTCTGGTGGGCTCTCCCCGTCCTCTCCTGTAATTATCCTCTGGTGGGCTCTCCCCGTCCTCTCCTGTAATTATCTTCTGGTGGGCGCTCCCTGTCCTCTCCTGTAATTATCTTCTGGTGGGCTCTCCCAGTTCTCTCCTGTAATTATCTTCTGGTGGACTCTCCCAGTTCTCTCCTGTAATTATCTTCTGGTGGACTCTCCCTGTCCTCTCCTGTAATTATCTTCTGGTGGGCGCTCCCGGTCCTCTCCTGTAATTATCTTCTGGTGGGCTCTCCCTGTTCTCTCCTGTAATTATCTTCTGGTGGGCTCTCCCCGTCCTCTCCTGTAATTATCTTCTGGTGGACTCTCCCAGTTCTCTCCTGTAATTATCTTCTGGTGGACTCTCCCAGTTCTCTCCTGTAATTATCTTCTGGTGGGCTCTCCCCGTCCTCTCCTGTAATTATCTTCTGGTGGGCGCTCCCGGTCCTCTCCTGTAATTATCTTCTGGTGGGCTCTCCCTGTTCTCTCCTGTAATTATCTTCTGGTGGGCTCTCCCCGTCCTCTCCTGTAATTATCTTCTGGTGGACTCTCCCAGTTCTCTCCTGTAATTATCTTCTGGTGGACTCTCCCAGTTCTCTCCTGTAATTATCTTCTGGTGGGCTCTCCCCGTCCTCTCCTGTAATTATCTTCTGGTGGGCTCTCCCTGTTCTCTCCTGTAATTATCCTCTGGTGGGCTCTCCCAGTCCTCTCCTGTAATTATCTTCTGGTGGGCTCTCCCAGTCCTCTCCTGTAATTATCTTCTGGTGGGCTCTCCCTGTCCTCTCCTGTAATTATCTTCTGGTGGGCTCTCCCAGTCCTCTCCTTTAATTGTCTTCTGGTGGGCTCTCCCAGTCCTCTTCTGTAATCATCTTCTGGTGGGCTCTCCCTGTCCTCTCCTGTAATTGTCTTCTGGTGGGCTCTCCCAGTCCTCACTTGTAGTTAAATTTTGGTGGACTCTCCCCGTCCTCTCCTGTAATTATCTTCTGGTGGGCTCTCCCAGTCCTCTCCTGTAATTATCTTCTGGTGGGCTCGCCTAGTCCTCTCCTGTAATTATCTTCTGGTGGGCTCTCCCTGTCCTCTCCTGTAATTATCTTCTGGTGGGCTCTCCCAGTCCTCTTCTGTAATTATCTTCTGGTGGGCTCTCCCTGTCCTCTCCTGTAATTATCTTCTGGTGGGCTCTCCCAGTCCTCTTCTGTAATTATCTTCTGGTGGGCTCTCCCAGTCCTCTTCTGTAATTATCTTCTGTTGGGCTCTCCCAGTCCTCTCCTGTAATTATCTTCTGGTGGGCTCTCCCTGTCCTCACTTGTAGTTAAATTCTGGTGGACTCTCCCCGTCCTCTCCTGTAATCATCTTCTGGTGGGCTCTCCCAGTCCTCTTCTGTAATTATCTTCTGGTGGGCTCTCCCAGTCCTCTTCTGTAATTATCTTCTGGTGGGCTCTCCCCGTCCTCTCCTGTAATTATCTTCTGGTGGGCTCTCCCTGTACTCTCCTGTAATTATCTTCTGGTGGGCTCTCCCTGTACTCTCCTGTAATTATCTTCTGTTGGGCTCTCCCTGTACTCTCCTGTAATTATCTTCTGGTGGGCTCTCCCTGTACTCTCCTGTAATTATCTTCTGGTGGGCTCTCCCTGTACTCTCCTGTAATTATCTTCTGGTGGGCTCTCCCTGTACTCTCCTGTAATTATCTTCTGGTGGGCTCTCCCTGTACTCTCCTGTAATTATCTTCTGGTGGGCTCTCCCTGTCCTCTCCTGTAATTATCTTCTGTTGGGCTCTCCCTGTCCTCTCCTGTAATTATCCTCTGGTGGACTCTCCCTGTCCTCTCCTGTAATTATCTTCTGGTGGGCTCTCCCCGTCCTCTCCTGTAATTATCTTCTGGTGGGCTCTCCCAGTCCTCTTCTGTAATTATCTTCTGTTGGGCTCTCCCAATCCTCTCCTGTAATTATCTTCTGGTGGGCTCTCCCTGTCCTCTCCTGTAATTCTTATGGTGGGCTCTCCCTGTCCTCTCCTGTAATTATCTTCTGGTGGGCTCTCCCTGTCCTCTTCTGTAATTATCTTCTGGTGGGCTCTCCCTGTCCTCTCCTGTAATTATCTTCTGGTGGGCTCTCCCTGTCCTCTCCTGTAATCATCTTCTGGTGGGCTCTCCCTGTCCTCTCCTGTAATTATCTTCTGGTGGGCTCTCCCTGTCCTCTCCTGTAATTATCTTCTGGTGGGCGCTCCCAGTGCTCTTCTGTAATTATCTTCTGGTGGGCTCTCCCAGTCCTCTCCTGTAATTATCTTCTGGTGGGCTCTCCCTGTCCTCTCCTGTAATTATCTTCTGGTGGGCTCGCCTAGTCCTCTCCTGTAGTTATCTTCTGGTGCGCGCTCCCAGTCCTCTTCTGTAATTATCTTCTGGTGGGCTCACGTAGTCGTCTTCTTCGGTTTTCCTCATGCAGTCCTCTACTGTGGATATCTTCTGATGTCCTTAACCCTGCCTTTTATGATGTTTTTCTCCTAATTTTTTGCTTTCCCCTTTAAAGCTGTTAGTTCTTAAGATCATATTCGGACCCCCACTCCACTACACAGGCTGATATTACTTCTCTTGCCTGCAGGTTACGTCTCTCAATATGACCGATGGTTGTAAAGCAAAAGAGTGCGGACAATCTGTGAGGTAACAGTGGGATCGACATGGCGAGCCAAGGAACTCAGAAGCTGCTGCCTCCTGGGGAGCTGACGGTGTAATCTTCAGTGATCCTACTCAACGTCACAGCCATACATCTGCCTCCTGGGGGAAACATTGCACTCCTTAGTGACCCCTTACTTCCTCAGCTGTACATCTTCTTCCTGGAAGTTGACCAATGTGTGCCTCAGTGACCCCTTACCTCTTCAGCCATACATCTTCCTGGGGGTTCACTGGTGTACTCCTCGGTAACTCCTCACCTCTTCATCCATACATCTGCCTCCTGGGTGATGACTGAGCACTCTTCACTGACCTCCTCAGCGCTGTATCTGCTTTCAGGAGGGTGGCGATGTACTTTTCAGTGACTTCTTCCCTCCTCAGCCTTTTGCCTCCTGGGGGTGACGATGTACTCCTCACTGACCTTCTCAGCAGTATATCTGCTTCTTGGTGGATGATCGGTGTACTCCTCAGTGACCCCTCATTCCTTCAGTCGCCTCCCGGAGGGAGCGAGGTGATCAGTGCTTTGAACCCTCACCACCTCTGCCTGTTCTATAAAGTGAAATGTCCTCACCCTTGTCGTCACGGACAGTGAAGACCCTTGCTGTTGTACTGTGCGGCTCTGTACGTTTCTGTGCCCGTGGTCTCATGGCTGTTTATGACTCCATCTTCTCCATGTTGTGATTGATTTTCTCTTTCGTTTTTTTCACATGAATCACCGTCATGCAATAAAAGCTCAGATGTGATTTATAAATTGGTGGTGTGAGGAATATGGAGCACAGCTGAGAATGGTCACCACTGCTCTATGTACGTAGGATCAAGTGGTCCGGTGTCGCTGCCAACAACCTGCAGTCCGGGCCAGAAGGTTCTCACTTTTCCCTCTTCAGTGTATTTCTCTCTTTTAGTCACTATTCCTATGGTTACTGAAGGACAATTATAAACATTCCGCACGTTGTTATATATTATTGACTCCTGCTCCTTAGTCTGGACGCTGCCGCCCCTTAGTCTGGACGCTGCCGCCCCATTCCCACCCCCCATGACAGGCCGTGGACTCTGCATTCCCACCCCCCATGACAGGCCGTGGACTCTGCATTCCCACCCCCCATGACAGGCCGTGGACTCTGCAGTCCCACCCCCATGACAGGCCGTGGACTCTGCAGTCCCACCCCCCATGACTGGCCGTGGACTCTGCAGTCCCACTCCCCATGACAGGCCGTGGACTCTGCATTCCCACCCATCATGACAGGCCGGGGACTCTGCAGTCCCACCCCCCATGACAGGCCGGGGACTCTGCATTCCCACCCTTCATGACAGGCCGGGGACTCTGCATTCCCACCCTTCATGACAGGCCGGGGACTCTGCATTCCCACCCCCCATGACAGGCCGTGGACTCTGCATTCCCACCCCTCATGACAGGCCGTGGACTCTGCATTCCCACCCTTCATGACAGGCCGTGGACTCTGCATTCCCACCCCCCATGTCAGGCCGGGGACTCTGCATTCCCACCCCCCATGACAGGCCATGGACTCTGCATTCCCACCCCCCATGACAGGCCGTGGACTCTGCATTCCCACCCTTCATGACAGGCCGTGGACTCTGCATTCCCACCCCCCATGACAGGCCGGGGACTCTGCATTCCCACCCCCCATGACAGGCCATGGACTCTGCATTCCCACCCCCCATGACAGGCCGTGGACTCTGCATTCCCACCCTTCATGACAGGCCGTGGACTCTGCATTCCCACCCTTCATGACAGGCTGTGGACTCTGCCTTCCCACCCCCCACCCCCATGACAGACTGTGGACTCTGGTGGTAAAGTGTGCCCCAAAGCCTGTCATGGGGGTGGGAAAGCACTTAGCAGCAGCGCTCATCATGGGGCAGCTACCATCGGCCATTTCACTGTCCGTTGTGACACTGGTCAGCTGCATGGAATCGCGTGTTTCGTGATCTCTGCGCTGGTCCCCATCACCCTTAGCAGTGACTCTCGTCCATTTTAGGGGATCCTCTGTTACATTACCTCGCAGCTTGACATGTCTGCATTTTCATGTACCAAAATAAGCATGACCATTATGCATGACATTGACACTCGCATAACACGACGTATCGGATCTGGGAGGGTTGACAGGGATGTATCAGGTGACCAACCGTCTCAGATTAGTTCCCAATAAAACAGTTGTGGGGAGATTCTCCGACACCTCCACTTCCCTAATCCCCCTCCCCACACCCCAATCCAGAAAAACCCGGGCCATCGGTAAGATATTGCGAATGCCCCCAAAACCGGTAACTGTCAGGGTTTTCCCAGGAAGGAGTTTTACCGGTAATACAAACTCAAGGCCCATGAGGGTTCATTCTGTGCCGGTGTCCTTGAGCCCAACACTGACATTGTCACCCTCAGTAACCAGTTGCAAATTTTCATGGGCCCTCCAAAGCGCCATACCAACAAAAAGAATGGCTGCAGTATGGCGGGGGCATTGGTGGTTGTCGGCTTACCCCCCATCCTGCTGGTAATGACTGACTTCCGCAACTCAGGTCTAAGATTGGCTTAGGCATCTGCAATCTGTGTGGCCTCATTTGGCTCTCGGTCCAGCAAAAACTGTAGCACCTCAAATGAACAAAGATGAAGAAACCGTACTTTAACAGTCAGACTCAGTTCCGCAAAGTTGGTGACTGACTGTCCTTGGACCCACTGCTCGAAGTTGGGTCTGAGCATCTACCATATCACTGTAGCTGTCATGAGGGCCCAGAACTTTTTGCGGTATACTTCAGGAGTCAGCTGGTACTTCTTCATCAGGCCTGTTTGATGGTTTTGTAGTTTCCATCTTGATCTCGAGGGAGAGAGGTGAACACCTCGTAGTCCTGGGGTTATATATTGGGCCCACTGGTCAACAAAGCTGTTGGCATTGCTGGACTCGCTGGTACCGACGGTCGGCTTGTCGCTCATCTCTCTTGGCCTGGGCCTGTTTCTCTGTTCGCTCTTGGAATTGCAGAATCGGCTTCAGTCATCCCTCATGGCAGTCTACGCTGAGTTGCTATAAGACCATCCACTGGTGAGATCCATGCTACTCTGGTTGTAGACATGGCTGCATCCACTGGTGGGACTTCTGCAGCAGTGTCAACTACGCCTTGGCTGCCCTCCCCTTCATCAGTTCTTGAGCAACCAGCTTGCTCTGCATCACCTTCCTGTAGATCTGTAATCATTTGGTGCCTGGTTTTGCCAGTGGAGTCTATTTCGTGATACAAATGTTAACAAGAAACTCCTTGGTCTGCTGGTTATACCAGGCCTCTTCAACTTCAGCCATATTTGCCAAACAAAAGATAGGGCAGAAAAACGAGAAGTGGAGGGGTGTAACTGCTACATGTACAATGTTGGTCCAGGATAAACAAAAAACAAAACACCGATTCCTCCAAACTTTGCACAAAATTTTCTAAAGAACTGTGCAAGTTTTCAGTGACAGGAATGATTGCTAACTCCAACCACTGATGATCTGTAATATCCCTCCTCTTGCCACCAATTGTCAAAGATCACAGCTGGGGGCGTCACGTGAACCCACCCTGCTGTTGCCTTTTCTTCGCGAACAGCTCTCTGCTGCCCCCTATCATCAGGACAATTACGCAATTGATTAACGGTGGAGGTCGTGGCTATTTCCACTAATAGGCTGGTTATTGGGGAACTAGCAGTGAGCCTATAATATATATATATATATATACAACCGGTTCCAATGCAGGGAATATATATACCTTGGTTCGGTCGCTGCCAGCTCCACAGTTACTCAAGAAAGACAATTAGCTGCCACCATCAATCATTTACACAGGACGATGGGACACCTAAACGGGAAAACCTGGAAAGTAGAAAGCGGGGGATCATATATGGAAAACCAGAGAAAAAAGCCCTAAAAATGAACATTTATTAGTAAGCTTAAAAAGCAATAAACAACGAACCCCCGCAGATACTACTCCACACAGCGCGACGGACCCGACGTCTACGAGCGCCATATGCAGCGGCGGATACACGCCCTCCTTCTCCCTTCAGGATCCGTGAAACGTTCCAGGTGCGCTTTCCATCCCGGGTTGCCTAGGCTCATATACCCCATTGTCCTATGCTTCCAGTTTTGTTAAAGATATTTCTGATGAAGGTCTTGTGATTCGACCAAAAACGTTTAAATAATCTTTGAACTGGATGCACAAATAACTGGGATGTTCACTTTTTCATCTGAAAGAAACCATTTGAGTGCCAAGTGATTTATTACTATAATCGCCATGGAAACTGTGAGGAAACTGTATAAAATAAGTAGTAGTTTCTCTGCCTTTTAGCACCATAGCTGAGGGATTTTTGGCACTTCTGACCATGGTTCCAAAGAACACATGACAGACCCTGGGCTCATTACTTCAGAGTTTAGCTTTCCTTCTAAGAGAGTGTGGGGGTTTTAGGAGAGCCAAGGTATTTACGACCGGCATTTCCTGCCGTGTAAGCTCTTGTCCAGCTACAAGTGAACTAGAAACTTCTAGGATCCATGAAAGTTCTTTGTTTGGTTTTTGTAAGATATTATGCACACTGTTTACGTTAAGATCACGAAAATATATATTCTTATTCTCCCTCGGTGGACCTACCCATCCCTCGAAACACGGGCTTCTAACTCCGTCTGGTAAAGAAGTAGGGATTTCTCTGTAAATATGTATCCCAGATAGGACATATTTGATCTCATTAGAATGCCCACGTTAATCCGAGATGAATGCTGGGTTTGTTATGACTATGACATGTTTTGTAGCGAAGTTATAGAAAGTAGAGAGAATAGTTTAAAGCAGTGGTCTCCAACTCCAGGCCTCGAGGGCCGCCAACAGTGCAGGTTTTCAGGGTTTCCTTAGTATTCCACAGGGGTTGGAATCATCACCTGTGCAGATGATCACATTATCACTGATGCATTACTAAAGAAATCCTGAAAACCTGCACTGTTGGCGGCCCTCGAGGCCTGGAGTTGGGGACCCCTGGTTTAAAGTTTACTCAGAATGTAGAGTGAGGAGGGTCTGGATAAGCCAGCCTTTCTGTGATGACACTAGCTGCAGGTTTTAAGTTTGTGGCAGGCTCTCATCAGCTCTTTTTCTGCTTGCTTGCTTGCTTCTTCTTCTGGAAAGCCCTGCGCACGTCCAATGAGCTGGGACGTATGGTTGCCTGCCATGCTTTGAACATGTGAGTGTTACCTTTTCTCATTTAATCCCTGTTTATTTTATAATTACCCTTGTACATATTTGCAATTATCTCATTTGTAACATCTTTATAAAATATTTTTGATAACGCACTGCCTAATTTTTATGGGATATAATATTTAATATTAGTTCATTCTCCATGCTCTAAACGTACCCTAAGTCTTCTGAAGGGAAATACGCTACTGTGTTGGGTTAGCTTCGGACCCGTTTAATCGAAGCTGGTGGCAGCATACATTCTGTACTGGGTAGTTGAGTGTCGTTGTAGCGACTGCGCCGTTGATAATTATTGATCCTGCCTAAGTGGGAGTAGTTTATCGCGTCGCTGCAGCGTGCCCAATAGCCAGTACATAGCAGGCAGCCTTTCTGGCGGCGCCAGAGAGCTGCAAGTTTTAAGTGGAACTGTAAGCGGGATATACATAAATCCCTGCAGTTCGTGGTATATTGAAAAGCAGTGGGATACCTACAATAAGCCCCTGCTGTAAACTAAGAGGTCAATAGCCTTGTGTGTGTTTTCTCATCACATTGTTAGCAGTGGAGGGATAACTAAGATAAGCCCCCCTGCACATGTGATAGCCGTCTGTTGGCCCAAAGTCACCCCGACCCGTGACGTAGGGGTGACGGTCACTGTGTGAATCGTGACGAATTGGTGGCAGCAGTCAGGGGATTCCTGACAGAAACCATTGACATTATTGTCACACTCGTGTGTGTGTGTGTATATATATATATATATATATATATATATATTTATAATGATATATATGACATCAATATCGAATTTTGGGGGGATTTTTACCATTTTATTGATGGGGAAACATGGCATGGCTGTAGTCAGCTATCTAGCCACTGTCGATTTGTGGCTGAGAGGCCTGTCTCACAGTTATGAAAAATATGCTTATTCTTCCCCTATTAGTCCTGAAGTTGAAAATGTATGTCCCATGAATATCTGATCAATACTAACCCCAATATTCATAACTGTACAATGGAGACACAAATTCTGTGAAGGTTCTTTCATCGTAGCTGCTTATTAGTGATGAATGAATTTGTTCGGAAAACGATCGCCAAACAAGTGGGGCACGAATATGGCACATTCAGATTCGTGATCGGAAACACGAGCAAAATGTTATAAAATAAAAAAAAATCTGTAACATTTGGTAAAAAGTGTGGGAAAATATTTGTGTTGCCAAAAAAGTATTTTCAGCACTTTTGCAATAATGCTGGTGTATCATGAGCGTTTGGCACGTGTTTGATGAAGGGAGGGGATTTGCAGAGCTCAGCGGCATTCTTGTAAACAGTCATTTTTTTCCTAACTTTATGTGTGCACATTGCGGCTAGCCAATCAGGGCCCAGGAAACACCCACAATGTCCTGACACAACGGCTTGTCATTGGCTGCTGAAATCACATGTCCCTCCATATAAATAGCGGACAACTTGTTTTAGCCCCATTTTGACACTGTAACAGCGCAGAGAGGCTGCTCCTGACGCTGGCACTGTTAGCAGCAAGATGTTAGCTAGGCGGTTGTAGATCAGTCAGTGTAGCTAGCTAGTGTCCAGTGTGGCTGTTAAATTTACCTTCCAGCAATTTTTTTTTTCCATTACTGAGGTCCACAGACAAAGCCAGCAGGGCACATGTCCTACAATTGTTTTGTGCACTGCTTCTTTTGTGCTCCATGCACAAATATAGCATTCTAAATATTTTTTTCAGTAGCTAAATGTGAAAGCGCCTGCTGTATCCCACCTTGTCATTAAGTGCTGTGGTGATATGAAGCTCTGCAGGCACATAAAAAAATATATAATTTTTCAGTTGCAAAAAGTTAGACGGCCCGCCCTATCACACTTTGTCATTTTGTTGGGTTGAAATTAAGCTGTAGAGGCCTGATCCAGAGGCCACCAAAAATCCTTCTGTACCTAGTGTCATACAGTAGTGGACATCTGACTTTCAAATTGTTTGTAGCATATCTTCTTTGTCATACACGCCTCGTCCACACTCAAACAATTCTTTCTTCTGTGATTAACGCGATAAAGCATGCCATATTTCACCCTGGAAGCTGTTTGCAGAGGTGGTGCAGAGTTTAAAATCTAATTTTTTATTTCTAGTACTGTGCTCCTACAACACTATCTGAGCAACATGACTGGAAAAAAGCGAGGCCGTGGTGGAAGGTGAATTAGGCTTGGTGTTCAAGACATATGTGGGGTATCTTGGTGTTCTCGATGTACGTCTTATGCAAAGACAACTGACAACTTCTGTTACAGGAGAGGCTACTCCACTACCTTTCTTTGGCAGGCGCACAGTGGTATGCCTGGTTAATGAGGCCCAGAAAGAGCATGTGCTCAAGTGGATGGTAAGCGCTGTGTCAAGTGGCCTCTCCTCTTCCTCCACTTTAACATCACACCCAGTACAGTCCACAGATGTGGCACACAAATTCCCCTTGCTTCCCCCCCGTGTTCCAACTCTTCAACCGTACAACTGACTCTACGGAACCACAGATGGGTGAGTCTGAAGAGCTGTTAACACATTCTATGCCATGGTCATCAGAAATGTACTCAAAAGCTTCACAGGGTCAAGAAAAGGAAATCTGCACCGATGCCCAAATTTTTTTAGCTTGTATCCGGAGCAGGACAAAGTAGGGTCCAAACAGCATCCTGACCCTCATCATCAGACATTAACCCTTGAATGTGGAGGTGATCCTGATGAGACTTAAATATCTGAGGTTCATGTGGACTGTACTGTGCTGTCAGGGCAGGAAGAGGAGGGTGACTCCAAGGGCGAGGAATGTCATAACACAGAGTATGATGAGGTGTTAGATCCCAGTTTGCGTGAACATAGAGGCACACAGCTGAGCAGGTCATCTGAGAAGGAAGACAAGAGAGGTTACATTGCACCGTACGTCGCAGACACGTAGTGATGCAACCACAATGCATTCTCAGCCACAACTGTGGCTGTGACCAGCAGCATCTGTGGGTTCTCAGATCGCAGGGCTGGCAAGTGCTGCCTGACCTGGGCCTTTTTTGACACTGCAAAAGATGAGTCAACTCACGTAATCTGCCAACTTTCGAAAAAAAAAAGTTGAGGTAAAAAGTGCAATAATTTGACTATATGTATGAATCTTCACAATCAACATGTGTTACTGTGGGAATGCCACTGCACAAATATGTGGACCAGCGGACCTCAACATCCATCAGCCGCCCTATTAATCGCATCTGTTGCTTCTTCCTCCTCTGTTACCGTGCGAACTATTGAGACACAGGTCTTCAACTGCAGAACCTCGGATTCTTTACCCACTCCAGTCACGCTGACTGAGAGCCCGCCGTTAGCTGTAATGGAAGCGGACATGCCTGCTGTTTTTGACCAATCTCGGAGAGTGAGAACACCACATCTTTCTTAATCCACACTAACATCTCCGCCTGCACCTCTCTCACGGTCCAGCAGTTTGTCCGGTACGGTTCACCGTACTCCAAGCTCTCAGCATTGCAACCAGCCCACGGTTCCGCAGTTGTGGTCATGTAAAAGATTGTTTTCCCCTATGCATGACAAAGCTAAGAAGTTGAAGTTCACCATCTCTAATCTGTTGGCCACGGAAAAGCTGCCATTCTGCATTGATACAGACTGTTTCCGAAAGTTGATGGCTGTCGCAGTCCCCCAGTACCAATTGCCCAGTGGCCATTACTTTTCTAAGAAAGCTGTGCCATCGCAGCACAAGCATGTTGCCGACAACGTCACCCGTTCCTTGACTAAATCTCTGCCAGGGTGCATTTCACTACAGACACTTGGACAAGTAAGCTTGCCAAAGGCATTACATCTCGCTGACTGGACACTGGGTGACTGGTGGCTGTGGGGGCAGGCGCTGCTCCACAAGTCTTGGAATCCCCAGGGCTTGCAGGACAAACCTCTACATTTAAATGGATCCTGTCACCTGAATTTGGTGGGCTCTGTTTACGGTCCGATGGGCGGTGTTTTCTGTTCTTTCATGCACCCCTTCCTTTCCCACTGGCCGCAATATTGTCTTGAATTTGATTAGATTTCCTCCGTAGTACACGCGTGCGCAATGCAATCTCGCCTTGCGCACGCGCAGTATGCTTTGCCCAACTGCGGGCAAAGCCGAAAAGCATTAGTGCGCATGTGCTGGCGTACTATGTCCCGGAACACAGCGAAATACTTCCAGGACATAGTGCGCACTAATGCTTTTCGGCTTTGCCCGTAGTTGGGCAAAGCATACTGTGCGCGCACAAGGCGAGATTGTATTGCGCACGCGTGTACTACGGAGGAAACCTAAACAAATTCAAGACAATATTGTGGCCAGAGGGAAAGGAAGGGGTGCATGAAAGAACAGAAAACACCGCCCATAGGACCGTAAACAGAGCCCACCAAATTCAGGTGACCGAGTCCCTTAACACTTCCTCTATGGCTTCTGCCTCTTCTATCTCCTCTAGGGCCTCCACCTGCGCCCTCAGCCTCTTCGATAATGACATATGCATTCCAATAGTGCGGAGCAAACCCTCACCTCAGTACTGCGCAAACAGGGCTCACCCCAATCAGGCAGTATTAAAATTGATATGCCTTGGAGATCTCAGTCATACAGCTGAAGAGTTGTGGACAGCTCTCTAGCTTGAGTTTGATCAATGTCTGTCTCAGCTGAATCTGCATCCAGTGAAGGTCGTGTCCAATAACGGTGCAAACCAGGTGGCGGCCCTATGGCGATGCAAGCTCACACACGTGCCTTGCATGGCTCATGTCCTCAACCTGGTGGTACATCACTTTCCCCGCAACTATCCTGGCCTGGGTGAGCTGCTCCAGAAAGCTTGTAAGCTGTGTACTCATTTCTGCCGTTTGCACCCTTCTGGTCATCGATGGGCATCAATACAGAGATCTTTGTCCATGCTAGTTAACAGGTTGCTTTGTGACGTACTAACACGGTGGGATTCCACTCTGCACATGTTGCCCTGACGCAGTATGTCATGTCACATAGCCTGGGCCAATGTAGTATGGATGTGGCACATATCACGTTTAAAGAGTGGGCACAGATTAAGGACCTCGGCACCTTTCTGCACAGTTTGGAAATGACTACTAAGATGGTTAGTGCTGACGATGATGTCATCAGCATCACTATTCCGGTCTTATATGCTGGACCAGACTTTGACTAGCCTGCGGGAAAAAATGGTGGTCCCAGATGAACAAATGGAGGAGGAAGAGGTGATGGGCGAGCAACTATCAGATGAAGATAATCCTCCCCTCTCTGTTGTTGGTGGGAGTGGACAGAGGAAACGAGCTTCACTGTTACCCAGCCACCAACTCAGCATGGGCTTGGACCACATGGTGGAGCCTGACATATGAGGGTCTTCTTGCTGCACTATCTGCAGCATGATCCCCGTATAGTTATGATTAGTAATAGTGCTGACTACTGGGTTGCCAATCTGTTAAATCCACGTTGTAAAACCAAATTTTGCCAGATGCTTTCCTCCCTGGAAATGGACCCGTGAATACTGGAGTATCGAAAAATGCTTTTACCCAACCTTGAGATAGCTTTTCCCCAAGACAGCAGTGAAGTTTACATTGCAGCTGTAGACTTCCAACCTCTGGCACATCAATTTGTCAACGTCAAAACATTAGCAGCAGCAGTAGTGAAAGATGCAATTTCTCTTGAGTCCTTTGACACATTTTTTTACACCAGCTCATGCACAAGCACAACAGAGTCCAAGTCCTACATGTGGTGCATGAATGGAGAGGATGGTGCAGGAGTATCTACAACTGAATATCAATACCATCAAGGAGGGTTTGGACCCTTTCAAATTTTGTTCTTCCAAAATGAATGAGTGGCCTGAACTCGCCTCACACGCCTTGGAGGTTTTATTGTGGCCACTATCCAGTGTTCTCTCAGAATGTATCTTCTGCTTCTAGTGGTCTTCTGATGGATAAGTGCAGCCGGCTGTCTCCTGAAAGTGTACACTGCCTACCTTTCATCAAGATGATCAAGCGATTGGTCTCCAAGGACTTGTGACGATACATTTTTGCATTTGTGGCAGCTCTGGTTCCACTCAGTTTAAAACTTTTTTTTCCTTTTGGACCATCGGCAGTCTGATGTTACTGCAGTGCTGCTGGGTCAGCTGATGCAGGTGGTGACCACTACCACCATCCTTTAAAAGGTCACCTGATGCATCAGCTGACTGTTGGTAATACAGTTTATTTCTGGAGACTAGCCTAACAGGAGCAGCGCTCGTGTCAGCCACGTCTGGTGTGGTGATTGGAGTCCAGTTGCTGTTATCTGCGGTGTGGAGCTTAGCAGTGGTGTTCATAAGCTAAGTGTGATCTTTTTATTACTTTGTCCTTTTGATGTTTTTCACTTCCCCCTGTGTGTATGATCTGCAGTGGTGTGACTAGTGCCAGTCACCGGCCAGTGCACTAGCCAGGGCAGAGTTAGGTGACAGTTAGGGATGAGGTATCCTGACGGTGAGTGGAAGGATCCCGCAGATGGCGTTAGGGGAGTGCAGGGTCAGGCTCAGGTTTGAGGTCAGGTGGTGACCATTCCCTACGGGTAGGGCCTTCCCCTTACCTGTACCATCCCCGTTGTATGTATATTGTGCTGTTAGCTGACTCGAACATCCATTGGGTCACACCATGACATTATCACCAACAGTCACTTTTTTCCTTTGAGCCATGGGTCAAATGCAGGCCTTTGCCCAACTGGTCCAGACCCTCATTGATGAGCTGAAGGAGCTGCAGGGTCAGGTGATGCAGCAGCTTCAGCAGTTGATGGGGATTTTGGACTCAGCTCAGTAGCAGGCTTAAGTGGAACCCAAAATATCTCTCCCTGACAGTTTCTCTGGAGGGAGAGATAAGTTTATGGTTTTTCAGGCAGTCTGTAAATTATATTTTAGGCTCCACCCTCATTCATCAGGGAGTGAGGAACAGCATGTGGGGATTATAGTCTCCCTTCTTGATGGTGATCCCTAATCCTAGGCCTTCTCCCTGTCGACCGGTTCACCATCTTTACGGTGGGTGGACGAGTTTTTTGCAGCATTGGTGCTGTTGTATGGGGATCCTGATGGCATCTCCCTGGCTGAGTCTAGTCACTGCAAAATCGTTTGAAGCAGCCATGTTACTTGCTATCCAGGTGGATAGACGCCTCAGGGAGAGGCATACACCAAATCCGCCCCCTGTTGTCCAGCTAGGGAAGAGGACACACTGGTGCAGATGGACGAACCCATGCAGGTGGGAAGTTTCATCTCAAACAGGATTGCCTGCAGTTGGCCGTGGTGTGGGGGCATGTCTCTATTGTGGGCAGACTGGTCATTTCATCAGTGTCTGCCCCGCTCGTGCCAAAGTATCATCACAATCACATAAGCCGCGTTCCCTGGTCGTGTGGAGGGAGGCGATCAGGGTGTGTATATTTCCTCCATTTTCTCTTCTCAGTTTACCTTACCTGCTGAGGTGGTGGTTGGCGGGGTAACTGAGACTGTACTGGTGCTGGTGGACAGTGGAGCGGGAGTCAATTTGGTGGATGCTCGCTTTGTTCAAACCCATGGACTGTTGGGTAGGATGCTACCAAGACCTCTAAGCGTTTAGGCCATTGACTCAGTCCCACTCAGCTATGAGAGGGTGACCCAAGTCGTAGATTATATACACCTGCGTATAGAGACTCCTCATGAAGAGTACCGGTCGTGCTACATCTTGGAGGGTATGCCAACTGCCATCGTTTTAGGCCTCCCTTTGTTGTAAAATACAACCCGGTCATAGATTGGTGGTCCAGGGAAGTAGTCAGCTGGGACCAGTCATGTAAGGACTGCAGGTCTGGAGCTACGATCTCTGCCATTCTTCTGCAACCTACCCATTCTTCTCCTTTGGGGGCAGCAGAGGTGCTGCCAGGTAGTAGGGGCAAAACTCAACCCTCACCATTAGTTAACCTGGAGTGTCGGCGTCCTCTTAGGAGGAGGGGATCAGGGGAGGGTGGTGGTTCCCTCTGTGCGTAGTGGGGGTGTGAGTTTGGGGACACCTCTGTTGTCAGTTCTGTAAAAAGTTCAATGTCTTGTGGAAAACGTATGCATGGAAATTAATGTTCAGGTCCGGATCTGTGTGTGAACGAGTACGTGTGGGTGTCCACCAAAAACATCAGGTAGAAGTGTGCCACTGGGACCTGGAGTTCTAGGTTAATTTGGCCGTATCTGGTGTCGGCCATTCTCAGCCCGGGGACTTTCCAGCTGGAGTTACCCCCAGTAATGCAAATACACATCGTATTCCACAGGTCATCGCTCTGGAGATATGTGGTGCCTCCGGAGCCTACGTTGTTGTCACCTCCACCGGGCTGCATTCGCCTTAAAAATATTCATAAAAAACATAATAGATCAATATTATTTTATTAATATATAAAAAGCAAATGACAATATACATAATAAAAATTCCTTTTTTTATTAAAAATTAAGAAATATGTAAAAACCAAATGTTAGAGGAACACAGATATTTTAATCCTGTATGCGGGGTGGCAGGGTATGTCAAATCAATTGGTAAATTACATATATAATTAAAGTAAAAAATGTAATATATTAAATAATATTATTAAAAAATTATTTTTCCAATAAATTATAATTCATGGCTGGCGGAAATAAATTAAATGGCTATGTAAGGGATAACATATCAGTGATATATAAAGTACAATAAAGACCATAAGTAATATAAAAGTGTTTTAAAATTAAATATATTTATATTGAAATCCCACAATAAGTGTAATAGATCCACACAGAATTAATTCAGAAATTGTGCTAGTGCAAAATAATGTAAAATTAAAGAGTTAAAGTGCCAAGAGTGTGAAACTTAATCCACAAACAAGATTTAAATGTGGGAAATGTAATTAATAAAAACCAGCCACAATATACCGATATGACGTGCCACTGTGGACATATCACTCCAACGCACGTTTCGCTACCGCTTCGTCAGGGAGTGATATGGGCAGGGTGCAGCAGTGTTTTCTAGTGCCAAATCAGCTGCCTATACTCAGAATTAGGGACGCTGTAATTACATGGCGCTGCAGCAATGCACGCCAACATCCCAGAAGCCGAAACCGGAAGTGCGTCACCGAGTGCGGCCAAAGGCCACAGTCAATGACGCATCGACCAAGCTCCATCCCCGGGACAGAGTAGGTGCACGCGCAGTGCGGCGCTCAGTGCCCCAGCAGCCATATTTGATGTGGAAAGTCATATAAAGGGAAGTATTGTACAAATGGGCAAAATGCAAGAATTAATAAATAAATAGAAAACATGCATGTATATATACCGCGCATTAAATACAAATATAGAATTGATACATTTACTATATGCTAATAAAGTGCAAAATGCACTCGCCTTAAACCTGAGGGTCAGGTGACTGCAGAGGTGAAGTCTGGTGGATCAAGGCGTCCTCACCATGTGTCGTTTTCTGGTGAGGTCCGGAGTTGAGGGTCCAGAGGCCGCTCATTAAAAGGGGGGTACTGCCATGATACATTTTTGGATTTGTGGCATCTCTGGTTCCACTCAGTTTAAAACTTTTTCCTTTTGGACCATCAGGGGTTAATGTCTGTTTCTTTCTCCCGCTGGCAATCTGATGTTCCTGCAGTGCTGCTGGGTCAGCTGATGCAGGTGGTGACCACTCCCACCATCCTTTGAAAGGTCACCTGATGCATCAGCTGACTGTTGGTGATACAGTTTCTTTCTGGAGACCTGCCTGGCAGGAGCAGCTCTCTGGTGTCTGCCACGTCTGGTGATTGGAGTCCAGTTGCTGTTATCTGCAGTTCGGAGCTTAGCAGCGGTGATCATAAGCTAGTGTGATGTGGTGTTTTTGTTACCTTGTCCCTTTGGTGTTTGTCGCTTTCCCCTGTGTGTATTATCTGCAGTGGTGTGGCTAGTGCCTGTCACCACCCAGGGCAGAGTTAGGTGACAGGGATGAGGTATGCTGATGGTGGCGGGGAGAAGGACCCGCATAGGGTGTTAGGGGAGTGCAGGGTCAGGCTCAGGTTTGCGCTCAGGTGGTGACCATTCCCTATGGGTAGGGCCTTCCTCTCACCTATACCATCCCTGGTATTTATATTGTGCCGTTAGCTGACTCAACCTTCCTTTGGGTCGGGTCACACCGTGACAGGACTTTTGCTCCTCAATCGCAGACTGTACAGACTAGCTGATATTGAATTTTTAGTGTGATGCATTAATGTCACATACAGGGCTGCCACTAGGAATTTTGGGGCCCCATACTAGCAAAATTTTCGGGGCCCCCTTGAGACTCCACCCCAGCTCCGCCTCCACCCCTCAAACTGTCCACAGTCCCACCGCTCTCTTGGAAAAACTCCACTTCTCACCAATCACATATTAAGTTCCCATCACCATGGGAACCCATCTCTTCAACCTATCACTAACAACTGGTGTTTTCCCCTCAAGCTTTAAACATGCCTCCATCACACCTATCCTCAAAAATCCCTCTCTTGACCCATCCTCTGTATCTAGCTATCGCTCTATATCACTTCTCCCCTATGCCTCCAAACTACTGGAACAACACATTTACCTTGAACTGTCCTCCCATCTCTCTTCTTGCTCCCTCTTTGACCGCCTACAATCTGGCTTCCGGTCACACTATTCCACCGAAACTGCCTTAACTAAAGTCACCAATGACCTCTTAACCGCCAAGAGCAAGCGACACTACTCTGTCCTCCTCCTCTTCGACCTGTCGGCTGCCTTTGACACAGTGGACCATTCCCTATTATTACTGGCCCTCTCATCCCTTGGCATCGCAGACTTGGCCCTATCCTGGATCTCATCATACCTAACAGACCGGACATTCAGCGTCTCCCACTCACACACCACCTCCTCACCTCGCCCTCTATCTGTCGGAGTCCCACAAGGTTCAGTCCTTGGGCCCTTGCTCTTCTCCATTTACACCTTTTGGCCTGGGACAGCTCATAGAATCTCATGGCTTTCAGTTTCACATCTATGCTGACGACACACAGATCTACATCTCTGGAACAGATATCACCTCCCTTCTAACCAGAATCCCTCAATGTCTGTCCACTATTTCATCCTTCTTCTCCGCTAGATTTCTGAAACTTAACATGGACAAAACAGAATTCATCATCTTTCCCCCATCTCACGCGACCCCCCCAACGAACCTATCCATTACAGTAAATGGCTGCCCACTCTCCCCAGTCCCACAAGCTCGCTGCCTCGGGGTAATCCTTGACGCTGATCTCTCCTTTAAACCACATATCCAAGCCCTTTCCACTTCCTGCCGCTTTCAACTCAAAAATATTTCACGAATCCGTTCATTCCTCAACCATGAATCTGCAAAAACCCTAGTCCATGCCCTCATCATCTCTCGCCTTGACTACTGCAACCTCCTGCTCTGTGGCCTCCCCTCTAACACTCTCGTACCCCTCCAATCTATTCTAAACTCTGCTGCCCGACTAATCCACCTGTCCCCCCCGCTATTCCCCGGCCTCTTCCCTCTGTCAATCACTTCACTGGCTCCCCATTGCCCAGAGACTCCACTACAAAACCCTAACCATGACGTACAAAACCATCCACAACCTGTCTCCTCCATACATCTGTGACCTCGTCTCCCGGTACTTACCTACCCGCAACCTCCGATCCTCACAAGATCTCCTACTCTACTCCCCTCTTATCTCCTCTTCCCACAATCGTATACAAGATTTCTCTCGCGTATCACCCCTACTCTGGAACCCTCTACCACAACACATCAGACTCTCGCCTACCATCGAAACCTTCAAAAAGAACCTGAAGACCCAACTCTTCCGACAAGCCTACAGCCTGCAGTAATCACCGATCGACCAAACCACTGCACGACCAGCTCTATCCTCACCTACTGTATCCTCACCCATCCCTTGTAGATTGTGAGCCTTCGCGGGCAGGTGTTGTGATTAGGCAACTCAGTACCACAGTGAACATAGAGGTCAGAGCACATACAGTGATCTGACAATAATCCAAAAACATAGAACGAGCTCTGAGACGTGGGAACTCTGTTGACCGCAATCCCTAATCCTATCCAACAACACTAGAGGCAGCCGTGGATTGCGCCTAACGCTACCTATGCAACTCGGCACAGCCTGAGAAACTAGCTAGCCTGAAGATAGAAAATAAGCCTACCTTGCCTCAGAGAAATACCCCAAAGGAAAAGGCAGCCCCCCACATATAATGACTGTGAGTAAGATGAAAAGACAAACGTAGAGATGAAATTTAGCAAAGTGAGGCCCGACTTTCTGAACAGAGCGAGGATAGGAAAGGTAACTTTGCGGTCAACACAAAGCCCTAAAAACCACGCAAAGGGGGCAAAAAGACCCTCCGTACCGAACTAACGACACGGAGGTACACCCTCTGCGTCCCAGAGCTTCCAGCAAACAAATAGATAAGCTGGACAGAAGAAAAGCAAACAAAATAGCAAGGAAAACTTAGCTATGCAGAGCAGCAGGCCACAGGAACGATCCAGGAGGAAAACAAGTCCAATACTGGAACATTGACAGGAAGCCAGGATCAAAGCACTAGGTGGAGTTAAGTAGAGCAGCACCTAACGACCTCACCACATCACCTGAGGGAGGAAACTCAGAAGCCGCAGTACCACTTCCCTCCACCAACGGAAGCTTACAGAGAGAATCAGCCGAAGTACCACTTGTGACCACAGGAGGGAGCTCTGCCACAGAATTCACAACAGGCAGGGTCCTCTCTCCTCCTGTACCACTTATGACTTGTATTGTTTAAGATTATTGTACTTGTTTTTATTATGTATACCCCTCCTCACATGTAAAGCGCCATGGAATAAATGGCGCTATAACAATAAATAATAATAATAATAATCACCAGATCACACATATAGCCAGCAGCTTTTATTTTGGCCAAAAGATTTTCTTAATCTGCCACCACGACAAGGTAGACTCTTTTGTCCGGGCCTTTACTCTACGCTAACCTATTAAAAATTTGTTAAAATCTGCAATGCAATTTAGGTATATTTTTATTTATTTTTCAATTTTTAAAATGACCAATAATATCACATCCAAAGGGACAAATACCACCGTACCATGACCAGACCACATATTACCATCACATAGTGACCTATAATACTACATACAACTAACAAATACTGCCACACCATGTCCAGATCACATATTACCACTACAATGACAGCATAATAGCACATACAAGGAACAAATACCAATGCACCATGTCCAGATCACATGTTACAACCACATGGTGACCAATAATACCATATACAGGAAACAAATACTGCCACACCATGACCAGACCACATATTACCACCACAGTGACAAAATAATAACATATACAAGGGACAAATACTGCCACACCATCGCCGGACAACATATTACCACCACATAGTGACTGAATACTGCAATACTGATCATTAATAAAAAAAAAAAACACAATACTAGCACCATAAGTGCCATTTTACACAGGAGATCTGTACTTAGTATGCAGTGTCTGTGTATAGGTAACACACTGACTCAACAGTGACGTCTTTAGGTGAAGTCCTTCAGCCTCACTTTCCATCTTCATCCAGCACAGACCGCCATCACGTCTTCCAGCCAGGACTCATCTCTGCAGGAAATAACACATTGCTTCATTTTTCCCGACTTCTACACTACACCAGATGAAGAAAAAAAAGGCAACCTAGTGTCGCTCTGCACAGTAACAGGACCACCCTCCCTCCCCCCCCCCATTTAAAACAGTATCCTCAAAAAATAAAATAAATACATCACTGCAGTAATAATATCCCTTAATTAGCCCCTATGGTAATAATATCCCCCATCCTGGCCCCATGTATCTCATTCCTGGCTCCAGCCATATGTTCTCCCATTCTGCCCTCATGAGTATCCATTCTACCCCATATGATCTCCCCATCCTGCCCCATCGGTCCCATGATCCTGCCACCACATCTGTCTCCATCGTATCCATCCTGCCCCATGATCCTGCACTGTCTCCATCCTGTACCACGATCCTGCGCCATATTCCTGCCCCATTTGTCTCCATGCTGCCACCCTGTGCCTCACATCCTGCCCCCCCTGTGTCACACATTCTACCCCCTGTCTCACATCCTGCCCCCGTGTCACACATTCTGCCCCAGGTGTCTCGCATCCTGCCCCGTGTCTCGCATCCTGCCCCCGTGTTATACATTCTGCCCCCAGTGTTCTTTTCATTCCTGCCCCCAGTGTTCTTTTCATTCCTGCCCCCAGTGTTCTTTTCATTCCTGCCCCCAGTGTTCTTTTCATTCCTGCCCCAGTGTTCTTTCCATTCCTGCTCCGTGTTCTTTTCATTCCTGCCCCAGTGTTCTTTTCATTCCTGCCCCCAGTGTTCTTTTCATTCCTGCCCCAGTGTTCTTTCCATTTCTGCTCCGTGTTCTTTTCATTCCTGCCCCCAGTGTTCTTTTCATTCCTGCCCCCAGTGTTCTTTTCATTCCTGCCCCAGTGTTCTTTCCATTCCTGCTCCGTGTTCTTTTCATTCCTGCCCCAGTGTTCTTTCCATTCCTGCTCCGTGTTCTTTTCATTCCTGCCCCCAGTGTTCTTTTCATTCCTGCCCCAGTGTTCTTTCCATTCCTGCCCCAGTGTTCTTTCCATTCCTGCCCCAGTGTTCTTTTCCTTCCTGCCCCCAGTGTTCTTTTCATTCCTGCCCCGTGTCGTTTCCATTCCTGCCCCCTGTGTTCTTTTCATTCCTGCTCCCAGTGTTCTTTTTATTCCTGCCCCGTGTTCTTTCCATTTCTGCTCCGTGTTCTTTTCATTCCTGCCCCCAGTGTTCTTTTCATTCCTGCCCCCAGTGTTCTTTTCATTCCTGCCCCAGTGTTCTTTCCATTCCTGCTCCGTGTTCTTTTCATTCCTGCCCCAGTGTTCTTTCCATTCCTGCTCCGTGTTCTTTTCATTCCTGCCCCCAGTGTTCTTTTCCTTCCTGCCCCCAGTGTTCTTTTCATTCCTGCCCCGTGTCGTTTCCATTCCTGCCCCCTGTGTTCTTTTCATTCCTGCTCCCAGTGTTCTTTTCATTCCTGCCCCATGTTCTTTCCATTCCTGCTCCAGTGTTCTTTTCCTTCCTGCCCCCAGTGTTCTTTTCCTTCCTGCCCCCAGTGTTCTTTTCCTTCCTGCCCCCAGTGTTCTTTTCATTCCTGCCCCCAGTGTTCTTTTCATTCCTGCTCCATGTTCTTTCCATTCCTGCCCCGTGTTCTTTCCATTCCTGCTCCGTGTTCTTTTCATTCCTGCCCCGTGTTCTTTTCATTCCTGCCCGTGTTCTTTTCATTCCTGCCCCATGTTCTTTTCATTCCTGCCCCCTGTGTTGTTTCCATTCCTGCCCCCTGTGTTGTTTCCATTCCTGCCCCCTGTGTTCTTTTCATTTCTGCCCTGTGTCATTTCTATTCCTGCTCCCAGTGTTCTTTTTATTCCTGCCCCGTGTTCTTTTCATTCCTGCCCCCTGTGTTTTCATTGCTGCCCCATGTCGTTTCCATTCCTGCCCCCATGTTGTTTTCATTCCTGCTCCGTGTTCTTTTCATTCCTGCCCCGTGTTCTTTCCATTCCTGCTCCAGTGTTCTTTTCCTTCCTGCCCCCAGTGTTCTTTTCCTTCCTGCCCCCAGTGTTCTTTTCATTCCTGCCCCGTGTTCTTTCCATTCCTGCCCCGTGTTCTTTCCATTCCTGCTCCGTGTTCTTTTCATTCCTGCCCCCAGTGTTCTTTTCATTCCTGCCCCGTGTTCTTTCCATTCCTGCCCCGTGTTCTTTCCATTCCTGCTCCGTGTTCTTTTCATTCCTGCTCCCAGTGTTCTTTTCATTCCTGCTCCGTGTTCTTTTCATTCCTGCCCCCTGTGTTCTTTTCATTCCTGCCCCGTGTTCTTTTCATTCCTGCCCCCTGTGTTGTTTCCATTCCTGCCCCCTGTGTTGTTTCCATTCCTGCTCCCAGTGTTCTTTTTATTCCTGCCCCGTGTTCTTTTCATTCCTGCTCCAGTGTTCTTTTCCTTCCTGCCCCCAGTGTTCTTTTCCTTCCTGCCCCCAGTGTTCTTTTCATTCCTGCCCCCAGTGTTCTTTTCATTCCTGCCCCATGTTCTTTTCATTCCTGCCCCGTGTCGTTTCCATTCCTGCCCCCAGTGTTCTTTTTATTCCTGCCCCCCTGTGTTCTTTTCATTCCTGCCCCCTGTGTTGTTTTCATTGCTGCCCCATGTCGTTTCCATTCCTGCCCCCATGTCGTTTTCATTCCTGCCCCCTGTGTTCTTTTCATTCCTGCCCCCTGTGTTCTTTTCATTTCTGCCCTGTGTCATTTCTATTCCTGCTCCCAGTGTTCTTTTCATTCCTGCCCCCTGTGTTGTTTTCATTGCTGCCCCATGTCGTTTCCATTCCTGCCCCCATGTTGTTTTCATTCCTGCTCCGTGTTCTTTTCATTCCTGCCCCGTGTTCTTTCCATTCCTGCTCCAGTGTTCTTTTCCTTCCTGCCCCCAGTGTTCTTTTCCTTCCTGCCCCCAGTGTTCTTTTCATTCCTGCCCCGTGTTCTTTCCATTCCTGCTCCGTGTTCTTTTCATTCCTGCCCCCAGTGTTCTTTTCATTCCTGCCCCGTGTTCTTTCCATTCCTGCCCCGTGTTCTTTCCATTCCTGCTCCGTGTTCTTTTCATTCCTGCTCCCAGTGTTCTTTTCATTCCTGCCCCCTGTGTTCTTTTCATTCCTGCCCCGTGTTCTTTTCATTCCTGCCCCCTGTGTTGTTTCCATTCCTGCCCCCTGTGTTGTTTCCATTCCTGCTCCCAGTGTTCTTTTTATTCCTGCCCCGTGTTCTTTTCATTCCTGCTCCAGTGTTCTTTTCCTTCCTGCCCCCAGTGTTCTTTTCCTTCCTGCCCCCAGTGTTCTTTTCATTCCTGCCCCCAGTGTTCTTTTCATTCCTGCCCCATGTTCTTTTCATTCCTGCCCCATGTTCTTTTCATTCCTGCCCCATGTCGTTTCCATTCCTGCCCCCAGTGTTCTTTTTATTCCTGCCCCCCTGTGTTCTTTTCATTCCTGCCCCCTGTGTTGTTTTCATTGCTGCCCCATGTCGTTTCCATTCCTGCCCCCATGTCGTTTTCATTCCTGCCCCCTGTGTTCTTTTCATTCCTGCCCCCTGTGTTCTTTTCATTCCTGCCCCGTGTTCTTTTCATTCCTGCCCCGTGTTCTTTTCATTCCTGCCCCGTGTTCTTTTCATTCCTGCCCCCTGTGTTGTTTCCATTCCTGCCCCCTGTGTTGTTTCCATTCCTGCCCCCTGTGTTCTTTTCATTTCTGCCCTGTGTCATTTCTATTCCTGCTCCCAGTGTTCTTTTTATTCCTGCCCCGTGTTCTTTTCATTCCTGCCCCCTGTGTTGTTTTCATTGCTGCCCCATGTCGTTTCCATTCCTGCCCCCATGTTGTTTTCATTCCTGCTCCGTGTTCTTTTCATTCCTGCCCCCAGTGTTCTTTTCATTCCTGCCCCGTGTTCTTTTCATTCCTGCCCCGTGTTCTTTTCATTCCTGCCCCCTGTGTTGTTTCCATTCCTGCCCCCTGTGTTGTTTCCATTCCTGCCCCCTGTGTTCTTTTCATTTCTGCCCTGTGTCATTTCTATTCCTGCTCCCAGTGTTCTTTTTATTCCTGCCCCGTGTTCTTTTCATTCCTGCCCCCTGTGTTGTTTTCATTGCTGCCCCATGTCGTTTCCATTCCTGCCCCCATGTTGTTTTCATTCCTGCTCCGTGTTCTTTTCATTCCTGCCCCCAGTGTTCTTTTCCTTCCTGCCCCCAGTGTTCTTTTCCTTCCTGCCCCCAGTGTTCTTTTCATTCCTGCCCCGTGTTCTTTCCATTCCTGCCCCGTGTTCTTTCCATTCCTGCTCCGTGTTCTTTTCATTCCTGCCCCCAGTGTTCTTTTCATTCCTGCCCCGTGTTCTTTCCATTCCTGCCCCGTGTTCTTTCCATTCCTGCTCCGTGTTCTTTTCATTCCTGCTCCGTGTTCTTTTCATTCCTGCCCCCTGTGTTCTTTTCATTCCTGCCCCGTGTTCTTTTCATTCCTGCCCCCTGTGTTGTTTCCATTCCTGCCCCCTGTGTTGTTTCCATTCCTGCTCCCAGTGTTCTTTTTATTCCTGCCCCGTGTTCTTTTCATTCCTGCTCCAGTGTTCTTTTCCTTCCTGCCCCCAGTGTTCTTTTCCTTCCTGCCCCCAGTGTTCTTTTCATTCCTGCCCCCAGTGTTCTTTTCATTCCTGCCCCATGTTCTTTTCATTCCTGCCCCGTGTCGTTTCCATTCCTGCCCCCAGTGTTCTTTTTATTCCTGCCCCCCTGTGTTCTTTTCATTCCTGCCCCCTGTGTTGTTTTCATTGCTGCCCCATGTCGTTTCCATTCCTGCCCCCATGTCGTTTTCATTCCTGCCCCCTGTGTTCTTTTCATTCCTGCCCCCTGTGTTCTTTTCATTTCTGCCCTGTGTCATTTCTATTCCTGCTCCCAGTGTTCTTTTTATTCCTGCCCCCTGTGTTGTTTTCATTGCTGCCCCATGTCGTTTCCATTCCTGCCCCCATGTTGTTTTCATTCCTGCTCCGTGTTCTTTTCATTCCTGCCCCCTGTGTTGTTTTCATTGCTGCCCCATGTCGTTTCCATTCCTGCCCCCATGTTGTTTTCATTCCTGCTCCGTGTTCTTTTCATTCCTGCCCCGTGTTCTTTCCATTCCTGCTCCAGTGTTCTTTTCCTTCCTGCCCCCAGTGTTCTTTTCCTTCCTGCCCCCAGTGTTCTTTTCATTCCTGCCCCGTGTTCTTTCCATTCCTGCTCCGTGTTCTTTTCATTCCTGCCCCCAGTGTTCTTTTCATTCCTGCCCCGTGTTCTTTCCATTCCTGCCCCGTGTTCTTTCCATTCCTGCTCCGTGTTCTTTTCATTCCTGCTCCCAGTGTTCTTTTCATTCCTGCTCCGTGTTCTTTTCATTCCTGCCCCCTGTGTTCTTTTCATTCCTGCCCCGTGTTCTTTTCATTCCTGCCCCCTGTGTTGTTTCCATTCCTGCCCCCTGTGTTGTTTCCATTCCTGCCCCGTGTTCTTTTTATTCCTGCCCCGTGTTCTTTTCATTCCTGCTCCAGTGTTCTTTTCCTTCCTGCCCCCAGTGTTCTTTTCCTTCCTGCCCCCAGTGTTCTTTTCATTCCTGCCCCCAGTGTTCTTTTCATTCCTGCCCCATGTTCTTTTCATTCCTGCCCCATGTTCTTTTCATTCCTGCCCCGTGTCGTTTCCATTCCTGCCCCCAGTGTTCTTTTTATTCCTGCCCCCCTGTGTTCTTTTCATTCCTGCCCCCTGTGTTCTTTTCATTCCTGCCCCGTGTTCTTTTCATTCCTGCCCCGTGTTCTTTTCATTCCTGCCCCGTGTTCTTTTCATTCCTGCCCCGTGTTCTTTTCATTCCTGCCCCGTGTCGTTTCCATTCCTGCCCCCAGTGTTCTTTTTATTCCTGCCCCCCTGTGTTCTTTTCATTCCTGCCCCCTGTGTTGTTTTCATTGCTGCCCCATGTCGTTTCCATTCCTGCCCCCCTGTGTTCTTTTCATTCCTGCCCCCTGTGTTGTTTTCATTCCTGCCCCATGTCGTTTCTATTCCTGCCTCCTGTGTTCTTTTCATTCCTGCCCTCATGTCTTCATCATGCCCCGGGCTTGCCACATTCAGTAAAAATTAAAAAAAAAACACTTTTGTTACCTGGCCTCTGTCCAGCGCCGACGTCCACGCCAGGCATTTCAGCGCGGACTCGCCGGCGAATGACAATAACATCATACGCCGGCGACGTGCACGCTGACGTCAGCTGCCAGCCTCCAATTGGCTGGTGGCTTTAACGATTGCCTTGCAGGCCCACACGGGCAATAGAGGACACTAAACCTGCATCTCAGACGCAGGTTCAGTGTACCATCGGAAGCCTGCTGCCGGGTCCAGGCTCGATGGGCAAATGAGACGGGGCCCGATGTGGGCCCCCTCTGCCCACTGGGCCCCATACGCAGTAATGCCCTGATGGCGGCTCTGGTCACGTAACTGCACTCTGTGATATCTTTAGTGTGGCTTCTGTGACTGCTGATGTTAACACAAATTAGTGGAAATGTGAACAGTCATGGTTGGTCTACATCTGCTGGGTTGGCTGTAGTGGAAGACGTCTTGGTTCCCATTATACTATTTCTATTCTCGTGACAGTTATTCCATTCGGTGGTGTCAGGCCCTCATTTGTTAACACTCCCGATTGGGTGTCCATCTGCAGGATTAAATGTAGTGGAAGAACTGTCGGTCCCTATAATACTATTTCTACTGTGGTGAAATTGATGCCACTTTGATGGTGTTTGCCAATAATTTTTAGAAATGTGAACATTCTTGGTTGGGTCTCCTTCATACGTGTTGCCTGTAGCAGGAGGCCTCTGAGACCGTCAGGCCTCCACTTCCTTGGTCTCAAACTACCCGTGTTACTATCCTTAAATGGTTCTGACAATGGTGGTCTACAAAACTGATATTTTTGCCACCTGAGTGTGGCTGAGCATGAAAGCAGGTAGAGGTCTTGTATGTGGTGTCAGGGCTCCCAGCAAAAAGGGGCCTACAGCGATCCCTCACCCATCTCGTCTTACTGTGACGTTCAATTGAAAGCTGTAAATGCTGCCCCAGAAGACCCCGATACCTCATGCCTGGCTGACTGCTACAGTGTCATGCTGAAATCTGTACTGTGGGTGAATTGAGACCACTTTCATGGTGTCTGTCCCTCATTTGATGCATTTTGGCAGCATTTGGGGCCGTGATAAGTTGTTGTGCATGTGTTTATTTTTGCCTCCCATTGACCTGAATGGCATTCGGCGAATATTCGACGAATTAATCGGAAAATATTGCAAATTCAGCGATCATAATCCAATTAATTCTATTTGCTCATCTCTACTGCTTATCCCTGAAAATAGGCTACTTCTCCTTTTTATTAAACAAACCCCAGACTTCATGTCTTTTCCCAGGTATTATACCAGTCTTAATTATTTGTTCACACCAACGGGTCCTACACTAAGTGTTAAGTTTTTCTTACCTCCTAACTACATAGAATTTCCGCTCTGTTAAATATGTGGTTCTACTTTAAAAAAGGGATTTAGATGGTAAACTTTCTCCTTCTGGAGTTGACATGTGAATTTTAATGTTTTCGATGACCGTGATCACTAGTAGCATTATACATAGGAGCTCTGTATATATTATATAGTGTACAGGTAATACAGTGATCACCAGTGACATTATACACAGGAGCTCTGTATATCGTGTCAGTGTACAAGTAATACAGTGATCACCAGTGATATTATACACAGAAGCTCTGTATATAGTGTATGGTGTACAGGTAATGCAGTGATCTTATGCACAGGAGCTCTGTATAATAGTGTACAGGTAATACAGAGATCACCAGTGACATTATACACAGGAGCTCTGTATATAGTGAATAGTGCACAGGCAGTACCGTCATCACCAGTGGAATTATGCACAGGAGCTCTGTATATAGTGTATAGTGTCCAGATAATACAGTGACCACCAGTGACATTATACACAGGAGCTCCGTATAATAGTGTACAGGTAATACAGTGATCACCAGTGGAATTATACACAGGAGCTCTGTATATAGTGTACAGTTAATATAAGGATCACCAGTGACATTATACACAGTAGCTCTGTATATAGTGAATAGTGCACAGGTAATACAGTGATCACAAGTGGAATTATACACAGGAGATATGTGTATAATGTACAGGTAATACAGTGAGTGACGGTGAAATTAAGCACAGAAGCTTTGTATACAGTGTATAGGTAATACACTGATCACCAGTGGCATTATACACAGGAGCTCTGTATATAGTGTATAGTGTACAGGTAATACAGTGATCAGTGATATTATACACATGAGCTCTGTATAATAGTGTACAGGTAATACAGTGATCACAAGTAGCATTATACACAGGAGCTCTGTATATAATGTACAGGTAATACAGAGAGTAGCGGTGAAATTATGCACTCAAGCTTTGTATACAGTGTATAGGTAATAGTGATCACCAGTGGCATTATACACAGGAGCTCTGTATATAATGTACAGGTAATACTGTGAGTAGTGGTGAAATTATGCACAGAAGCTTTGTATACAGTGTATAGGTAATACAGTAATCACCAGTGACATTATACACAGGTGCTCTGTATAATAGTGTACAGGTAATACAGTGATCACCAGTGGCATTATACACAGGAGCTCTGTATATAATGTACAGGTAATACAGTGAGTAGCAGTGAAATTATGCACAGGAGCTTTGTATACAGTGTCTAGTATACAGGTATGTCACGGATCCTGGGGAGGATATCTTTAACATCCCTCTGCTCACACCAATATGTCCTGAACCGAGGTTGTTTGGTTGCCCGGGTTCTTTTCTGAAGGAGATTTATCTATATCCCACTTTCCAGTTCCGACTTGGAACTTGCAGCTCTCTGGTGCCGCCCACCCTCAGGTCAGACAGGGTACTGCACCTAGGATAAATTAGTCGCCAGGAAGGCTGCCTTACTTTGTACTGGCTAATGGGCACACTTCAGTGAGGGCAATATAACTACTCCCACACAGGCGGGAACAATAATTATCAACGCCATCTGTCGCTGCCAGTTTTCCCCAAAAGTACAGGCCAATTTCTGCTGCCACCAGTTCCTATCTCTGAATTAAGGGGTCAGGAGCCAACCCAATTAGAAGTGCAATTCACTTCAGATGATATGACAGTACATTATAGAGCAAGGAAAAATGAAGCTAGTAATTTTATATATTTTACTCTGAAAAGGTAGGCAGTGTTTACAAAAGGGTAAAATGATATTATAAAGGAAGACAAGTACCGTATGTACAAACAATTACAAATAAAAAGGGATTAAAGTTGAAAAAAATGCTTACAGTTCTCTTACATCATTTCAGATCATGGCAAACCATGTGAGTGGGGAAGGGGTGACATCAAAATGCATCAGAGCAGCTTGCAGAGCTGCTGTTGGCTCTCTTCCTGGGCAAAGACCCACTCATAACTCAGCAGGGTTAAGATATGCTCTCTGGTCGTGTCATCACTGAGTGGACGCAGCTATGGAAAGCACTCCTACTTTCTCAGAGGGACTCAGTTATGTAACATATCCACCGTAGCTCCAGGATGCAACCTCGTATAGCGACAACAGAATTACCATTGATCTTGTTTTGTGGCTAGCATTCTATTAAGACCTAACATGACCTGGCTATGCACCGCTAGTAAGCAGTAATTCGTTTCTCGGATACCAAGGGTACAGGAAATTGGAAAACGCACAGAGTGATGGCCCGGCCGATGGACATACTAAATATATAACTTTCTTATCTCTGTCGCTAATTGGGGTCAAATTATGCCTTACTATTAAGTTTGTACATGAACAAAAGAGCATATGGTTTCAGACAAAGCACTGGTTTTCTGCACACCTGCATTGGAGAGGGAGGGGGGACAGGGTCTCACACTGGAGTTTCAAGTTACAGCTGTATTGTCAGCAGGGAGCTAAAGTTGGGAGGAAGGGGGGTCGGAAAGCCCGCAGCGTGCGTCAGTGCTCAGCTTTAATGAATGTAGCAGAGCTCAGTGTGCATGATCATAGACAAATATATCATATTCCTGACATGGTAATACAGTGATCACCAGTGACATTATATACAGGAGCTCTGTATATAGTGATATAGTGTCCAGGTACAGGTAATACAATGATCAGTGACAGTGACATTATACAGAGTAGCTCTGTATATAGTATCAGTGTACAGGTAATAGTGATCACTAGTGACTTTAGTGTTCAAGTAATGCGATCACTGGTGGCAACATACACAGGAGCTCTCTATATAGTGAATAGTGTACAGGTAATACATTGACCCCCAGTGACATTCTACACAGGAGCTCTGTAAATAGTGTCATTGTACAGGTAATATAGTGATCACCCGTGACATTATACACAGGAGCTCTGTATATAGTGTCAGTGTACAGGTAATCCAGTGACATATACACAGAAGCTCTGTATATAATGTACAGGTAATAGTGATCAACAGTGACATTATACACAGGAGCTCTGTATGTAGTTTCAGTGTGCAGGTAGGCCAGTGTTCACCAGTGACATTATACACAGGATCTCTGTGTATAGTGTACAGGTAATAGTGATCAACAGTGACTTTATACACAGGAGCTCTTTATATAGTATCAGTAGTATCAGTGTACAGGTAATACAGTAATCACTAGTGACATATACAAAGGAGCTCTGTGTATAATGTTCAGGTAAAAGTGACCAGCAGTGACAATATACACAGGAGCTCTGCATATAGTGTAAAATGTACAGGTAAGGCTGGTTTCACATTTGCAGTTGTGTACGAAGCATTTCTACCGCAATTATCCGCATGCATCGTGTATTCCTATATTTAACATTAGGGACACAAGTGTCTGCGATCGGTTGCATTTTAGCGCGTTTGATAACGCATGCGTCGTTTCGTTGTCTGCGGTTTGGCGCGGTAAACGTTGCATGTAGGCCAAGCAGTAAGTCATCTTGCAGTATTTTCTTCATGCACAGAAATCTGCGCAGAAGGTCTTTGGCACAAGTCGTGTACGAAGATTTGCCTGGTAAAGGTATATCTCAAGGGTCACCCAGAAAAGGCTGTGAAGGTGTATAACATCCTGGACAATCGGAGCAACTGATCACTAGCAAGGTCAGAACTCTTTGATCTGTTCGATTTTAAAGGGAAGCGCCTAACCCTACATCTTGAGCACCTGCAGCTGCATCTCAGAAGTCTTCGGAAGGAGGGCCAATGGTCTTATGGTAACATCTCTTGAAAATACCATAGAAATACCTCTACTCACACTCATAACATAGTAACATAGTAACATAGTTAGTAAGGCCGAAAAAAGACATTTGTCCATCCAGTTCAGCCTATATTCCATCATAATAAATACCCAGATCTACGTCCTTCTACAGAACCTAATAATTGTATGATACAATATTGTTCTGCTCCAGGAAGACATCCAGGCCTCTCTTGAACCCCTCGACTGAGTTCGCCATCACCACCTCCTCAGGCAAGCAATTCCAGATTCTCACTGCCCTAACAGTAAAGAATCCTCTTCTATGTTGGTGGAAAAACCTTCTCTCCTCCAGACGCAAAGAATGCCCCCTTGTGCCCGTCACCTTCCTTGGTATAAACAGATCCTCAGCGAGATATTTGTATTGTCCCCTTATATACTTATACATGGTTATTAGATCGCCCCTCAGTCGTCTTTTTTCTAGACTAAATAATCCTAATTTCGCTAATCTATCTGGGTATTGTAGTTCTCCCATCCCCTTTATTAATTTTGTTGCCCTCCTTTGTACTCTCTCTAGTTCCATTATATCCTTCCTGAGCACCGGTGCCCAAAACTGGACACAGTACTCCATGTGCGGTCTAACTAGGGATTTGTACAGAGGCAGTATAATGCTCTCATCATGTGTATCCAGACCTCTTTTAATGCACCCCATGGTCCTGTTTGCCTTTGCAGCTGCTGCCTGGCACTGGCTGCTCCAGGTAAGTTTATCATTAACTAGGATCCCCAAGTCCTTCTCCCTGTCAGATTTACCCAGTGGTTTCCCGTTCAGTGTGTAATGGTGATATTGATTCCCTCTTCCCATGTGTATAACCTTACATTTATCATTGTTAAACCTCATCTGCCACCTTTCAGCCCAAGTTTCCAACTTATCCAGATCCATCTGTAGCAGAATACTATCTTCTCTTGTATTAACTGCTTTACATAGTTTTGTATCATCTGCAAATATCGATATTTTACTGTGTAAACCTTCTACCAGATCATTAATGAATATGTTGAAGAGAACAGGTCCCAATACTGACCCCTGCGGTACCCCACTGCGGTACCCCACTCGTCGAGTGCTATCAGATACCATCCAACAAGGAAGAGATCCCAAAGCCGGGAGCTGCTCTTCATCACCCTCATCTGAAGACTATAGCCAGCAAGATTCCAGATTGCAACGCAGAAATCCTAATTCTACTTGGGAGAGACATCCTCCGTTTACAAAAAGTACGTCAGCAAATCAACGGTCCTCATGACGCATCATTTGCTCAACGCTTTGACCTAGGCTCGGTGATCATAGGGAGCGTCTGCGTATACAAACTGAAGACACTGAACACTATCTTCTCCTACAACATGCAAATCTTGCCAAATGGTCGAATCACTCATTTCCAGCCATGCCCACATCATTACTAGGTGAAAAAGAAACTGAGCAACACCCAGTGACACTGGCCACCACTTGACAGTGAGAACATGGACTGTCCCTGGGACAACTACCTTGGGTCAACGGTGTTAAATTCCACAAGTGAAGAGAACAAGTTGGCACCCACAAGAGAATATAAAGAATTTATTATGGTTATGGACAAAGTTTTCCCTCAAGATGACTCCAACAATCTGCAGAAAGCAACAGCAAGATTCTCTTCTTTAAAGCACACTTTAAAAAGAAGGCCAGAGATGGAAAGACATTTCATCAATTTCATGCAAAGCATCTTTGACAGAGATCATGCAGAACCCCACCAACCACTGAAGGAAGGAAAAGAATGCTGGTACCTTCCATCCATCGGGGTCTATGACCCCCGGAAACCTAACCAGATCAGGGTGTTATTTGACTCCAGTGCTCAGCATGAAGGCATCTCCCTCAACAACTTGCTTCTTACTGGACCCAACATGAACTATGCCACAAGCTTAAGAGACCTCGATTTAGGTTCCGACATCCCTCCCACGCAACACAGCCTCTGTCTACTATGGTATATTAAATAGGATGCATTTACCTTTTAAGTGTCACCCTGCGACAAACCATTCACCAAACGAGGGATCCTATCTGGCAAACAGTATCTACAATTCTCTAGGATTCGTCGCACCCATCACTATTCAAGGCAAGATTCTGCTAAGACAGCTCACTGCCGAAAATACTGATTGGGATGCTT